>NC_053027.1:555054807-555089970 GCF_003073215.2 Triticum urartu | reverse complement strand
GCCCACAGTCTTTTGCTAGCCTTCACTGTACTAAGCGGGAATACTGCTTGTGCATCCAAACTCCATAAACCCCAAAGTTATTCCATATGAGTCCACCATACCTCCTATATACGGTATCTACCTGCCGTTCCAAGTAAATTTGTATGTGCCAAACTCTAAACCTTCAAATAATATCATGTTTTGTATGCTCGAATAGCTCATGTATCAACTAGGGTTGTCCGTATCTTCCATGTTAGGCGGGTTATTCTCAAGAGGAGTGGACTCCGCTCCTCACTCACGAGAAAATGGCTGGTCACCGGGATGCCCAGTCCCATGCTTTATGCAAACTAAATCAAAATAATTGCAAACAAAACTCCCCCTGGACTCTTGTTAGTTGGAGGCACTCGTTGTTTCGAGCAAGCCATGGATTGATGCTTGTGGTGGAAGGGGGAGTATAAACTTTACCATTCTGTTTGGGAACCGCCTATAATGTGTGTAGCATGGAAGATATCGCCATCTCTTGGTTGTTATGTTGACAATGAAAGTATACCGCTCAAAATATTATTCACCTCTATTTCAAAACCAACAGCCTCTGGCACCTCTACAAATCCCTGCTTCCCTCTGCGAAGGGCCTATCTATTTATTTTATGTTGAGTCATCATCCTCTTATTAAAAAGCACCAGTTGGAGAGCACTGTCATTTGCATTCATTACTGTTAGTTTACATTGAGTATGACTTGACTGGATCTCTTTTACCATGAATTACAATGTCTAGTCAGTCCTTGATCTTTAAAGGTGCTCTGCATTTATATTTTGCGGTCTCAGAAAGGGCTAGCGAGATACCATCTTGTTATATCATATTATGATTGTTTTGAGAAAGTGTTGTCATCCGAGATTTATTATTATTGCTCGCTAGTTGATTATGCCATTGATATGAGTAAACTTGAGACCTAAGCGTTATTGCGAATGTGGTTAGTTATAATCTTTGCTGAAAACTTGAATGCTGGCTTTACATATTTACAACAACAAGAGCAAACAGAGTTTGTAAAAGTTTTTCTTTATCACTTTCAGTATCAACTGAATTGCTTGAGGACAAGCAAAGGTTTAAGCTTGGGGGAGTTGATACGTCTCCATCGTATCTACTTTTCCAAACACTTTTGCCCTTGTTTTGGACTCTAATTGCATGATTTGAATGGAACTAACCCGGACTGACGCTAGTTTTCAGCAGAATTGCCATGTGAGGTATGTGCAGAAAGCAAAGTTCTCGGAATGACCGTCAAACGTTCAACATGGAGACTATGACTTTTGGAAAACCTTAACCAAACTCGTATTATGCAAAGAGATGGAAAGGGGGGGCCAGAGAGCCCACCCTACGCGAGCCTCTGGCACACGTCCAACTCCCGAGGGTGGGAGGGAGGATGCGCCCGCCCCTCTCCAGTCGTCAGGGCATGAGTCAAGGCACCGCGAATAGGGAGACACGAGCAAGGCAGCCCGATGGAGGCCGCCGACACCCCCTTTTAGTTCCACTCAATCCCGGAAACTATCTCACTATGAGGGGGCTTCTCTCGAGACGAGAAAAACATCCACTAAGTTTTCGAACGCTAATACGACCCAAGAACGCGGTTCATACTACACTATAGTAGCACTCCGCGAATTCCCGTAACTCTGCGTACTCCGAAAAATACACCGAATCACTCGGAACCTTTCCGATGTCCGAATATAGTCGTCCAATATATCGATCTTTATGTCTTGACCATTTCGAGACTCCTCATCTTGTCCCCGATCTCATCTGGGACTCCGAACTACCTTCGGTACATAAAAACACATAAACTCATATTATAATCGTCATCGAACTTTAAGCGTGCGGACCCTACGGGTTCGAGAACTATGTAGACATGACCGAGACACGTCTCCGGTCAATAACCAATAGCGGAACCTGGATGCTCATATTGGCTCCTACATATTCTACGAAGATCTTTATCGGTCAAACCGCATAACAACATACGTTGTTCCCTTTGTCATCGGTATGTTACTTGCCCGAGATTCGATCGTCGGTATCTCAATACCTAGTTCAATCTCGTTACCGGCAAGTCTCTTTACTCGTTCCGTAATACATCATCCGCAACTAACTCATTAGTTGCAATGCTTGCAGGCTTATAGTGATGTGCATTACCGAGAGGGCCCAGAGATACCTCTCCGACAATCGGAGTGACAAATTCTAATCTCGAAATACGCCAACCCAGCATGTACCATCGGAGACACCTGTAGAGCACCTTTATAATCACCCAGTTACGTTGTGAAGTTTGGTAGCACACAAAGTGTTCCTCCGGTAAACGGGAGTTGCATAATCTCATAGTCATAGGAACATGTATAAGTCATGAAGAAAGCAATAGCAACAAACTAAACGATCAAGTGCTATGCTAACGGAATGGGCCAAGTCAATCACATCCTTCTCTAATGATGTGATCCCGTTAATCAAATGACAACTCATGTCTCTGGCTACGCTACTTAACCATCTTTGATTCAACGAGCTAGTCAAGTAGAGGTATACTAGTGACATACTGTTTGTCTATGTATTCACACATGTATTATGTTTCCGGTTAATACAATTATAGCATGAATAATAAACATTTATCATGATATAAGGAAATAAATAATAACTTTATTATTGCCTCTAGGGCATATTTCCTTTAAGATCGACGTAAGCTTAGCTCATCGTCGGAAGTTGCTCCGGGCATAAGGACCAGGTAGTACAGTTAAAAGTTGACATGATAAAAATATAGCCGATCAGGCTAGGAATGATGTGATGGGGTATAAAACTTCCCAGTAACAAGTACTAGGGGTAATACCAGAAGGTAAATAGGAGTAGAGGTTGGACGGGGGAAATGATTTGCAGAGGATAAGTATTTTAACTTACCCAGGAAATGGAATCGAGGAAATATGGTTGGAACCACGATTCCAAAGGATCAATTCATAGATACAAGATGAACTTGTACCAAGGAAATAATTATTTTTATGAGCAGCTTCCATGATGAGTTCTACATCGGGTCCATGGGCATGAACACAAAAGTTCAAGGTCGACTCCCACTTCTCCAATGCATAATCTTTCATTCACTGCTTGCTTTTGATGAAGTTACAAAGTTGATAATTTTATCTGGCAAAACACCAGAGGAGCATGACTCGTGAAAACGCTCGGGTTCACACAGATTATGGAAGGCATAGGTTCAACCCATATGGGAATCTTAGGAACATATACCATGAACTTCCGGAGTAATTAATAGAAGCTCGACAGAAGGGCATGGTTGACAAAAAAGAGGATACAATTTTACCAAAGGCATTATGTATCAGGGAAATAACTCACAAGAATTTTGGATGTTAAGGACACTGTCGGACGATAACTCATCAATGGATCTGATAGTCCATAACGGAGCTGACCTGAGCAGAGGCACACAACCAGAAGAAGAATCAATGCAAAGGCATTAATTCAAAGCTCAAATGCAAAGGGATTATGATTTCCAAAGCAAGGGATCAGAAGCAAACGCTCTGATTAAGGATGGTTAATTGAATAGACTTAGGGGTACAAGCGATGACAAATTGATTGATCGAGGACCAGCTCATGTTCGGGAAGACACCTGAGCCGGAAAGATACTTTATAATGGTCAACTGATGATTGCTCCTATTCACAACCATTTTGAATCGAGGGACTCTAGATTATAATGACAAGGGACGTCAATGAATGCTGCTAGTCATATGGAATTAACCATAATGCAAGCAGGCAAGGAAAATCAAGAGTAGTAGGCTACAGAGGATTTTCGGAAGATCAGATAGCATTTCCAAGTATTTTGGAAAGCATATGAACAACTGAGGGTGAACGGACCCCGGGTAAGTGAATTATCCGCCATGGGAAAAGAAGTTGCAAAGCAGAAGGCACAAAGGATTCTTGGAACAAAGGAGCGTGTTAGTGGTAACTTGTAACTACAAGAGAAACTGGGGATGAAGGTGCAGATGACAAGGATGTTATTCACGGGGATTATCGGTGGTCAGGAACTGCAAGTCAGTGGGCACAGGGTCTCGAGAAACATCGAGGAGTATCTGCAGAATCTTCTGGCGAAGCAAGCGATCATCGGCAATGTCGGGGCTCTCCGAGAGGAAGTGGGTACGAGAACCTAATGTAAGAGTTAGTAAAATGTTTAACTTGAATAGACGAGAGATCAGAGTCCCAGAGTATAGACGAGGAATAAAAGATCCTAATACCACCCAATGGCGATGTGGGCCCGTAAGCCAGACAGCCAAGTTAGTAAAAACAATTTTGGACGACTAGACTCAACTTCGGCCAAGGAGTTGGAAAGGGGGATCCTACAGGCACTCGGCTCTGATACCAACTTGTGACGCCCCCAATTTGACCGTACACTAATCATACACGCAAATGTGTACGATCAAGATCAAGGACTCATGGGAAGATATCACAACACAACTCTAGACACAAATTAAAATAATACAAGCTTTATATTATAAGCCAGGGGCCTCGAGGGCTCGAATACATAAGCTTGAATACACAAGTCAGCAGACGCAACAATATCTGAGTACAGACATAAGTTGAACAAGTTTGCCTTAAGAAGGCTAGCACAAAAGCAACATCGATCGAAAAGGCAAGGCCTCCTACCTGGGAGCCTCCTAACTACTCCTGGTCATCGGCGGCCTCCACGTGGTAGTAAGCACCCTCGTGGTAGTAGTAGTCATCGTCGACGGTGGCGTCTGGTTCCTGGGCTCCACCATCTGGTTGCGACATCCGGAAAGAAAGGAAAAAGGGGGGAAAGATAGAGCAAAGCAACCATGAGTACTCATCCAAAGTACTCGCAAGCAAGGATCTACACTACATATGCATTGGTGTCAATGAAATGAGTAGTATCTGTGGACTGAACCGCAGAATGCTAGAAGAGAAGGGGAAAGCCTAGCCTATCGAAGACTAGCATCTTCAAGCAGCTCCAAGCATCTTGCAGCATTAGAAGAGATAAGAGTGGCATCTTATAATATTAGTAAGTATGTTGTAACATCGCCCAGAGATTACTTCCTTGATATGTCCATTTTGCATCATGCTTTTATATCGATATTTATCGCATTATGGACTGTTATTTCACTCTATATCACAATACTTATGGCTATTCTCTCTTATTTTACAAGGTTTACATAAAGAGGGAGAATGCCGGCAGCTGGAATTCTGGTCTGGAAAAGGAGCAAATATTAGAGACCTATTCTGCGCAACTCCAAAAGTCTTGAAACTCCACGGAATGTCTTAGAAGAAATAAAGAAAAATCACGCCAAAGATGAAGGCCAGGGGGCCCACACCCTGCTCACGAGGGTGGGGGCGCCCCCCGCGCCCCCTACCTCGTGGGCCCCCTGGTGGCTCTCGATGCCCATCTTCTCCTATATGAGGTCTTTCGAATGAGAAAAAATAAGGAGGAACTTTTCGGGACGAGACTCCGCCGCCATGAGGCAGAACCTTGGCGGATTCCAATCTTAGAGCTCCGGCAGAGCTGTTCTGCCGAGGATACTTCCTTCCCGGAGGCGGAAATCATCACCATCGTCATCACCAACGCTCCTCTCATCGGGAGAGGGCAATCTCCATCAACATCTTCACCAGCACCATCTCATCTCCAAACCCTAGTTCATCTCTTGTATCCAATTCTTGTCTCAAAGTCCGGGATTGGTGCTAGTAGGTTGCTAGTAGTGTTGATTACTCCTTGTAGTTGATGCTAGTTGGTTTAATTGGTGGAAGATCATATGTTCAGATCCTATATGCATATTATTACCCCTCTGATTATGAACATGAATATGCTTTGTGAGTAATTACGTTCGTTCCTGAGGACAATGGAGAAGTCTTGCTATGAGTAGTCATGTGAATTTGGTATTCGTTTGATATTTTGATAAGATGTATGTTGTCTAGCCTCTAGTGGTGTTATGTGAACGTCAACTACATAACACTTCACCATTATTTGGGCCTAGAGGAATGCATTGGGAAGTAATAAGTAGATGATGGGTTGCTAGAGTGACAGAAGCTTAAACCCTAGTTTATGTGTTGCTTCGTAAGGGGATGATTTGGATCCATATGTTTCATGCTATGGTTAGGTTTACCTTAATACTTTTGTTGGAGTTGCGGATGCTTGCAATAGAGGTTAATCATAAGTGGGATGCTTGTTCAAGTAAGAACATCACCCAAGAACCGGTCCACCCACATATCAAATTATCAAAGTATCAAACGCGAATCATATGAACGTGATGAAAACTAGCTTGACGATATTCCCATGTCTCCTCGGGAGCGCTTTTCCTATTATAAGAGTTTGTTCTGGCTTGTCCTTTGCTACAAAAGGATTGGGCCACCTTGCTGCACTTTATTTACTTTTGTTACTTGTTGCTCGTTACAATTTATCATATCACAAAACTATCTGTTACCACTTATTTCAGTACTTGCAGAGAATACCTTGCTGAAAACCACTTATCATTTCCTTCTGCTCCTCGTTGGGTTCGACACTCTAACTTATCGAAAGGACTATGATAGATCCCCTATACTTGTGGGTCATCAAGACTCTTTTCTGGCGCCGTTGCCGGGGAGTGTAGCGCCTTTGGTAGGTGGAATTTGGTAAGGAAAAATTTATATAGTGTGCTGAAATTTACTGTCACTTGTTACTATAGAAAGTAATTCTCTGAGGGGCTTGTTTGGGGTATCTTCACCGCGTCCAGTAGAGCAAAGAGTTGCTCCTCAACCTACTGAACCTATTTAAAATGAAACTCCTTTTGAATTTCCTGCGGCTATGATGGAAAAACTGCTAGCTAACCCTTTTACAGGAGATGGAACAAAGCATCCTGATGAGTACTTAATATATATGGATGAAGTTTGTGGATTATTTAAGCTTGCGGGTATACCCGATGATGTTGCTAAGAAGAAGGTCTTCCCTTTATCTTTGAAGGGAGACACATTGATATGGTATAGGCTATGTGATGATATGAGATTCTGGGACTATAAAAGATTGAAGTTGGAATTTCATCAAAAGTATTGCCCTATGCATCTTGTTCATCGTGATCGCAATTACATATATAATTTCTGGCCTCGCGAAGGAGAAAGCATCGCTCAAGCTTGGGGGAGGCTTAAATCAATGTTATATTCATGCCCCAATCATGAGCTCCCAAGAGAAATAATTATGCAAAGTTTTTATGCTCGGCTTTCTGAAAACAATCGCAACATGCTCGATACTTCTTGTGCTGGCTCTTTTATGATGAAGACTATTGAATTCAGATGGAATTTATTGGATAGAATTAAATGCAACTCTGAATATTGGGACCTCGACGAAGGTAAGGAGTCAGGTATGACACCTAAATTTGATTGTGTTAAATCTTTCATGGATACCGATATTTTCCGTAAGTTTAGCACTAAATATGGACTTGACTATGAGATAGTAGCTTCTTTCTGTGAATCTTTTGCTACTTATGTCAATCTCCCTAAGGAGAAGTGGTTTAAATATCATCCTCCCATAGAAGTAAAAGTAGCTGCACCTATTAAAGTTTAAGAAAAGACTGTCACTTATAGTGATCCTATTGTTCCTACTTCTTATATTGAGAAACCACCTTTCCCTGTTAGAACAAAGGATCATGCTAAAGCTTCAACTGTTGTTCGTAAAAGCAATATTAGAACTTATACACCTCCTGAACAAGTTAAAGTAGAACCTAATATTGCTATTGTTAACGATCTCTTGTCTAATAATATTGATGGGCATGTTATTCAGTTCGAAGGTGAAACTACTAGAATTGCTAAACCTTGTGTTAAAGATAAACATAGCCCCGTGGTAGGCGTGCCTGTTATTTCTGTTAAAATAGGGGATCATTGTTATCATGGCTTATGTGATATGGGTGCTAGTGCTAGTTTTATTCCGCATACTTTATATGAAGAAATTAAGAATGAAATTGCACCTGCTGAGTTAGAAGATATTGATGTCACAATTAAACTTGCCAATATAGATACTATTTCAGCAATGGGAATTGTCAGAGATGTTGAAGTCTTGTGTGGGAAAACTAAATATCCTGCTGATTTTCTTGTTCTTGGTTCCCCACAAGATAGTTTTTGTCCCATTATATTTGGTAGACCCTTCTTAAATACTATCAATGCTACCATAGATTGCACAAAGAATGTTGTTACTGTTGGCTTGGATGATATGGTTCATGAGTTTAATTTCTCTAAATTTAGTAAACAACATCGTGAGGAAGAATTACCTAGTAAGGATGAAATTATTGGTCCTGCTTCTATTGCAGTACCTCCTAGTGATCCTTTAGAACACTATTTGCTAGACCATGAAAATGATATGTTCATGAATGAAAGAAGGGAAATAGATGAAGTATTCTTTAAACAGGAACATGTTCTGAAACACAACTTGCCTGTTGAAATCTTATGGGATCCTCCTCCACCCAAGGGTGATCCGGTGTTCGAGCTTAAACCTTTGCCTGATAATCTTAAATATGCTTATCTTGATGAAAAGAAGATATATCCTGTTATTATTAGTGCTAACCTTTCAGAGCATGAAGAAGAAAGATTATTGAAAACTCTGAAGAAGCATCGTGCTACTATTGGATATACTCTTGATGATCTTAAGGGCATTAGTCCCACTCTATACCAACATAAAATAAATTTGGAAGCATATGCCAAACTAGCTCATGATCCTCAACGACGTCTGAATCCTAAAATAAAAGAAGTGGTAAGAAAAGAAATACTAAAGCTTCTAGAGGCAGGTATAATCTATCCCGTTGCTGATAGTGAGTGGGTAAGTCCTGTCCATTGTGTCCCTAAGAAGGGAGGTATTACTGTTGTTCCTAATGATAAAGATGAATTGATTCCACAAAGAATTATCACATGTTATAGGATGGTAATTGATTTCCGCAAATTAAATAAAGGTACTAAGAAAGATCATTACCCCTTAACTTTTATTGATCAAATGCTAGAAAGAATATGCAAACACCCACACTATTTCTTTCTAGATGGTTATTCTGGTTTCTCTCAAATATCTGTGTCGGCTAAAGATCAATCAAAGACTACTTTTACATGCCCTTTTGGTACTTTTGCTTATAGACATATGCATTTTGGTTTATGTAATGCACCTCCTACCTTTCAAAGATGCATGATGGCTATATTCTCTGACTTTTGTGAAAAGATTTGTGAGGTTTTCATGGACGACTTTTCTGTCTATGGTTCCTCTTTTGACGATTGCTTGAGCAATCTTGATCGAGTTTTGCAGAGATGTGAAGAAACTAATCTTGTCTTGAATTTGGAAAAGTGCCACTTTATGGTTAATGAAGGTATTGTTTTGGGGCACAAAGTTTCTGAAAGAGGTATTGAAGTTGATAAAGCCAAGGTTGATGCTATTGAAAAGATGCCATGTCCCAAGGACATCAAAGGTATAAGAAGTTTCCTTGGTCATGCCGGGTTTTATAGGAGGTTCATTAAGGACTTCTCAAAAATTTCTCGGCCTCTGACTAATTTATTGCAAAAAGATATACCATTTGTCTTTGATGATGATTGTGTAGAAGCATTTGAAATACTTAAGAAAGCATTAGTCTCTGCACCTATTGTTCAGCCACCTGATTGGAATTTACCCTTTGAAATTATGTGTGATGCTAGTGATTATGATGTAGGTGTTGTTCTAGGGCAAAGAGTCGATAAGAAATTAAATGTTATTCATTATGCTAGTAAGACTCTACACAATGCTCAAAGAAATTATGCTACTACTGAAAAAGAACTTTTAGCAGTTGTATTTGCTTGTGATAAGTTCAGATCTTATATTGTTGATTCTAAAGTAACTATTCAAATAGATCATGCTGCTATTAAATATCTTATGGAAAACAAAGATGCTAAACCTAGACTTATTAGATGGGTTATCTTGCTACAAGAATTTGATTTTCATATTGTTGATAGAAAGGGAGCTGAGAACCCCATTGCAGACAACTTGTCTAGGTTAGAAAATATTCTTGATGACCCACTACCTATTAATGACGACTTTCCTGATGAGCAATTAAATGTTATAAGTACTTCTCATAGTACTCCATGGTATGCTGATTATGCTAATTATATTGTTGCTAAGTTTATACCACCAAGCTTCACATACCAACAAAAGAAAAAGTTCTTCTATGATTTGAGACATTACTTTTGGGATGACCCACATCTTTATAAAGAAGTAGTAGGTGGTGTTATTAGGCATTGTGTACCTGAGCATGAACAAGAACAGATCCTACGCAAGTGTCATTCTGAGGCTTATGGAGGACACCACGCTGGAGATAGAACTGCACATAAGGTATTGCAATCTGGTTTTTATTGGCCTACTCTCTTCAAGGATGCCCGTAAGTTTGTCTTGTCTTGTGATGAATGTCAAAGAATTGGTAATATTAGTAGACGTCAAGAAATGCCTATGAATTATTCACTTGTTATTGAACCGTTTGATGTTTGGGGCTTTGATTATATGGGACCTTTTCCTGCCTCTAATGGATACACACATATTTTAGTTGTTGTTGATTACGTTACTAAGTGGGTTGAAGCTATTCCAACTAGTAGTGCTGATCATAACACTTCTATTAAAATGCTTAAAGAAGTTATTTTCCCGAGGTTTGGAGTCCCTAGATATTTAATGACTGATGGTGGTTCACACTTTATTCATGGTGCTTTCCGTAAAATGCTTGCTAAATATGATGTTAATCATAGAATTGCATCCTGAAAGTGCGTTATATATCGACTAGAGGGGGGGTGAATAGGCGATTTTTATGAAAGTCTTCAAAACGTGAGAGTTATGAAGACAAACAGTGAAGATTATGCCTATTACTATACAGCGGAAGTTAGATTACACTAGGCAAGCCATGGTCAAGTATTCAATAAAGTGAAAGCGCAGTGACAAAAGCTTCAGTGTAATAAGGATCAGGTAGGAAGAAGTTATGAAGCCAATCAAATCATACAGTTATGTTGTGAAGACAAAAGATAGAGCAAGCATGCAATGGCTTCACAATGAATAACAGTAAGTTGAAGGGAAGTGAAGATGAAACCAGTGACACGTTGAAGACAATGATTTGTTGGACCAGTTCCAGTTGCTGTGACAACTGTACGTCTGGTTGGAGCGGCTAGGTATTTAAACCAAAGGACACACAGTCCCGGACACCCAGTCAAGGACACTTAGTCCAAGACACCCAGTCCTCACCGTTTTCTCCTTGAGCTAAGGTCACACAGACCTCGCCCAATCACTCTGGTAAGTCTTCAAGGTAGACTCCCAAACCTTCACAGACTTCGTTCACTGGCAATCCACAATTTCTCTTGGATGCTCAGAACGCGACGCCTAACCGTCTGGAGGATGCACAGTCCTCAAGTGTAATAAGTCTTCAGATCACACAGACACGAAGACTTAAGTGATGCCCAATTTACTCTGGCTCTGGGTGGTTAGGGCTTTTCTCCTCACTAGGAATTTTTCTTTCAAAGGCTTCGAGGTGGGTTGCTCTCAAACGACAAAAGCCGTGCACTGAAATCTGAGCAGCCAACCATTTAGGTTGTGGGGGGTGGACTATTTATAGCCACTTGGCAACCCGACCTGATCTGTCCGAAATGACCCTGGGTCACTAAGGAACTGACACGTGTACCAACGGTCGGATTTCGAACTCACACGGCAACTTTACTTGGGCTACAAGTAAAGCTGACTTGTCTGACTCTGGACAAGATTTTCTCTCATAGGCTTCGCTCGAAGACATAGGATTTGAATTAGGCATCACTTCAGTCATTCTGACTGGTTCTCTTCGACCCCACTTAACAGTACGGTGGTTCCTATGACACAACATGAATGAAATAAAACTACGAAGGATCTAGGTCTTCGAGTTTCAAAAGCTTCATAGGGAGTCTTCTCATGTCATTGTCTTCAATATGAATATCTTCATAAACCACCATTGTCTTCAATGTCTTCGTACATTTTTGGGGGTCATCTCTGGTAGTAAAACCGAATCAATGAGGGACTTCTACCTGTGTTTTCCTGCAATTCTCACAAACACATTAGTCCCTCAACTAGGTTTGTCGTCAATACTCCAAAACCAACTAGGGGTGGCACTAGATGCACTTACAATCTCCCCCTTTTAGAAGAGATGATGACAAACTAGTTGAAGTTTTCAACGGGGAACATAATTTGTGAAATAGTAAAGGAATTTGTCTTCATAAGTTGCAAGGGCTCCCCCTGAAGATGTGCATATAAGTAATTTGCCTTTTGAATGCAAATGCACATGGCAGGTTGTACTTGTGGAGATCCACTTCAACTTATGATGACAATCCACTATGCATGTGAAAGTATATGAAGATAATGACATGCATAATGGAAAATGGACGTCTGCAGTAAGAGATGAGTGCGGAATTTATCGTCGCACATGCGGAATTTATCTTCGCAAAACGGAGTGACAAACAGGTAGCAGACGACCATCAAGGCTAAGTGTTACAACTCAATGAAGCAAATGTAGCAAAAACGGGAGTTGTAAGCACGAAGCAAAATGTAGCAAAAATATGAAGGCACCCGCCCATAGTGACCCGCTTGAAGACTATAACCATCATATGCTTCTCCCCCTTTTGTCAGTGATGACCAAAAAGGTTTGAAGACATAGAGGTTTCTACGCGTTCCCAGGCGCAGCAGGGTCGGTGGAGTTGTTTGGCGGTGGTGCAGACGAGCTTGGTGCAGATTCGACGCGCGTTGAAGCAGGTGGAGATGATGTCGCGTCGTCTTCTTCTTCAATAATCCGGGCAGACACGGTGGCAGCAGAAGAAGAGAACTCTGACTCTTCAAGTGATGGTGTGCTGCGCATCACCGCTCTTCTTGGAGGCGTGGAGTCAAATTTGAAGTGCTCTGTGAAGCCATCCTCATGCAGTTCAGCTTCAGGGCACATCATAGGTGAGGCCCTTCCAAGTGCGGCGACAGGTCTCGTGTGTGACAAATGCATTCTTGGTTGCCAGATTTCTGATGCGATTGACTTCTTGCATGATGCTTTTCATCTGCCTCTTGAGCCAGTCGTGATGCCTATCTTGCTTTTGGTGAAGAGCCACAAGAAGCTCTCTGTCATTGAGTGCACGAGCGCGCTTCTTGGGTCTCTTTGCAGCTGTGCTGTTGGTGGCTTCAGTTGATGCAGGGGCACGTGTGGTGCCAGCCATTGGATACACTCGGGAGAGAGCTTCAACACCTTCAATATTTTGAGTGAAGCTCTGGTGTTCTGCATTCTGAAGACTTAGTGGTTGCTTGGCCGGCTCTGGATATATTGCTTCAGCAGATGTGTCCACATCTGGCAAAAATATCCTATGATTGCGGGCTGAGGGTTGATAGGAGATTGCAGAGTGAAGCTTGATCAGCCTCATAACCCAAGGAGCATAAAACTTTAAAGCCAAACAGTTCTGAAGCAGACGCTGCAAATTGACGGATGAAGAGATCCTGTGTATTGAAGCATTTGCCGTGAAGAATGCAGAAGATGAGAGTCTTCATTGCACCATCAATCGTTGCATATCGAGAGTGTCCCTTGACTGGCCAGAGAGTCCGCCTTATGATGTGATATATTGTTTTGGGCAGGTACTCTAAGTCTTCAACGAAGAACCTAGTTGGATAGGGTGCATTTGGAGGAAATGGCTTCATCATTGAGAGCATCTGACTCATATCTGGCTCAGGACGCTGAAATATGCTTCTCAATGGCTTCAGCATGGAGTTGGCACCCTTCTTCAAAGAATTCGCCAGGAGTGGGAAGGCCGGTAAGCTCAATTAGGTCGAAAGCATTGGCTTCATGATGGATATTGCCTGTCATCCACTCCAGGATCCATGTCTTCGGATCTCTGTTATAGCCTTTGATATGCAAAGTGGCATAGAACTGGAGCAGAAGCTCTTCGTTCCAGTGCTCTTCGTCAGTGATAAATGGCAGCAAACCCACTTGCTTGAAGCAATCCAGTGCTTCTTCCAGACCAGGCAGACCTGCAACAGCTTCAACCTCAAGGCGCTTGTGAGGAAAGATGCGGCCTTGGTTGTAGAGGATGCATGAATAATAGCTGCGCTGTTGATGGCTCCAGAACCTATCTGATACAATCCGTTCCCTTGAATAAGGGTTCTTGGAGCGGTCGAAAAACGTGTTATCTGCCCTGAAGCCGTTGATGTTGAAGGAACCAGGAGCTGATGCAGGACCTGGGAACCTTGGTAGTCGTGGGATCGGCTTCTGGACCTGGGGCCTGTGCGCAATATGATAGTTGAATTGTGGTCCGGCAGCAGACTCAGGCACAGAATGTTCAGGAGCAGTAGCTTCGGTGTCTTCTGAAGCTGTTGTTGGGGAGGGCTCCACATTTGCTTCGGCGTTGTTTGTGGCAGCCTCAACATTTTCAGCTTCAGGCACGTTCTCCTTGAGAACTGCTTCTTGTTGGTGCGGGGGAGTTGGAGCTTGTGGTATTTCTGCTTGCTCTTCGGCTGATGCAGCCGGAATGTCTTCAGCAGCCTGAGCCCTTGGCCCTCTGCGAAGCCTATGGAGGGTAGGCGCCGGTGGAGTTGCAGTGGGTTGGGGCTCATCTTCCTCCTGTGGGCGATCTGCCCACGACGCATCTTGTGTGATTGGCGTCAATGGACGACCAATACTGATCTGTTCGCTTGTCTCAAGCTGAGGAAGGGCTGCATCACCTTGCACATTGTCTTGGGGACCAATGTCTTCAGCAGCATTAGGGTTGGCTGCTGGAATGTCTTCAGCGTGCGGAGCCTCTATGTAACCAGGCTCATGCATGTCATCTGACGATCTGCGTCAGGATAGCGGACGCAGAGTGGTTCAACTATCAGGGGCTCTGTGGGAGCAGCCCGAGATTTCTTGGTCTTGCGCTTCTTGATGATGGGTTCAGAAGGAGAGGCTTCAGAATGTTTTCTCTTCTTAGCTTCAGCCTCTGCAGTCCGTGTCTTCTTGTGCTGTGAGGCGGTTGATCGACTCTTTGGCTTCGAGCCAGTCGTTGCAGCGGGGAAGACAATCGGAGCATCAGGTTCTGACCTTGGCGCTTCAGGTTCGGGCACAGACGCCTTCTTTTTCTTCTTCGCGGCCATCCTGGGGTCAATGCCGGGACGCCCAAGTGCCTTGCGCTTTTCTGCCTCATTGTAGGCCTGCACGCAGTGATCAGCCAAAGTCTTCATGCGTTCTCGCGAGCCTTGAGCTTCAGCACGCGTCTTCAGGAAGCTCTCTTTCAGCTCGTGCAACATGATCTTGAAGTTTTTCACTTCTTGCACACTGAGCTTGGCCACGTGCTTCTTGAACTGAGCCTTTTCATAATCAATTTTCTGCTTCAGTTCTACAATTCGCTGGGCTATTGCAAGTTCTGAAGCGATTGCACCTTGAAAGGCAACGCTGAGGCCTATGGGTAGCTGCAGATCATTGAAGCTTATGTCTGGTGTGTCAAACCATTCATCGATGAAGTTGTGGATGATGGCGACATCAAACAGAGGCAGATTGTTGAAGATTTCAGCCTCCTCCTTGCTCTTGATGAGCTGCTCAAGAGCATCATCTCCAAGATCTTCATCGCTTGAGAGATCAATGGCTTCGCAGCGCAGAATGTCAGCAGCTGTGAGCTCTTTGCCTGTGTGTGGCTGAGGCTTCTTGGCTTCTTGGGGCTTGGACACTCGTGATAAGCCTTCTGACTGCACACTGGCTTCAGGAGGTGCAGTTGCTAAAGGCTTCACTCTTGCGATCTTGGGAGAAGCGGCTGGCTTTGAAGCTTTTGGAGCTTTTGGCTTCTTCTGCTTTGGCTTCGGAGCAGCAGGGGCGTCATCTGACTCAGTATCTGCTGGAGGGTCATTCACAGCAGTCCCTTGGACTAGGATGCGAGTGATGAGGCCTGCAAGATTGGCATACGGCCCGATGATATTGGGATCGGCGTTGCGTGTGCCATCTGCCCTTGGTGAGGAGGGACCAGGGTTGAAGTCAAGCCCAAATTTCTTCTTGTTTATCTTCGCTGACTGTTGTGCAAACTGAAAGTTGCGCTTGAAGAGATTATCATCGCGGCACCAGAGAAGTGATGACGGATGTGCCTCAGCTGGCTGTGGTCCTCTCACCATGCATGGATAGAAGCCTTGAGCAATGGCTTCGTCTCTGGACTTGGGTACGAGATTTTTGTATAATACATCTCCCCACGGTCTCTTGATGGCGCACTTCTCCGCATATTCCTGAGTGACGAAGCGGTAGTGGAACCATTGCTCTGCCCAATATCTTCGAATCCATTGGATTCGTGTCTTGCGCTGACCATAGCTTTCTTCAGGATCAGTTTTGTACATCTCTGCCAATTCATCAGGCAGATCTTTGGACGTTTCACCACGTCGCTGTCTGCCTCCCTTCCTTGCTGCTGTTTCTGAAGCCATGAATAACTTGGAAGGCTTCAAGATGTTCAAAGGCTTCAAAGGCTTCCTTTTGCAAGAACTGGCTTCAGGCGAGTTGATGTGATGCTGCAAGTACTCTGCAAATGAATGCAGACTATGAGAACCAAAGGATTCTCCCACGGACATGTACCTGTGACAGCATTAAGGTGCGAGGGAAGGGGAAGAGGTCATATGCATTCTCAGAAGATTTTGAAGATAAATCGGTTTAGAAGACATTGACCTCATTATGCGAAGACATTCACTTATAGATAAGAAGTTGGTTCCAGATTTGTACGAACCCATAGATCAGTACAAGTGAGGAATCTAACTACTTTATGAAGCACAAGTGAATATACTAGGCATGTTATGAGATGCAGCGAGAGATTTAACTGGTGTGAAGAGAAACTTCTTATGGCAGAAAGTGACTGAACTGTAGGATCAAAAGAAGCTGTAAAAAGAGGTTTTATTTACCACACTTGGAACTGCTAGACGAAGTGAGAGTTGACGAGCAGTTCAATCCTCCGTGCCCTAACTTGGCGACGGAAGACACCTACGGCGACGGCGGAGAGAGCGATGTCCGCTGTCGGCGTGAAAACGGCGTCGGAGAGGTTGCGGCAGTGAAGCGCCGTCGTCGCCGGCGTCGTCGAGTGCTAGCGGTGGCGCTAGGGTTCGTGCGAGGGTGGAAGAAGGAGATAATGACCGCAGTGAATCATGTATTTATAGGGATAGAGGCGGCACTGCGCTATTACGCAGGTCCCCTGGCGGTTCGCATTTGAGGCACGCGTGGCCAGTTAGAGGAAGATTGGGATTTGTTCCATGTCCCACGCACGCCTAAATTGTCGGCGGTCGTTCCTGCTTCTCCGGATCTTATGTGGAGGAATGAGCATTAAAAACGGACTTTTATGGTTGTCTTAATGTCTTCGGCTGACAAGGACACAGTGAAGACATTCGACAGTTTCAACAGAATGCATATGACTTGGAGAGATAGAGTTTGAGATAGAAAGCATAGAGAGGTTAGGGTCCGATCACATTCACTTAGTTCAAAAAGATTCAACCAAGAAGACATAGCTATAAGTGAATGCTGTAGAGGACAGAACATCAGTACATATATATCCATATAATCAACGCAGTGAAGATAATCATGAAGACATATTGAGAATGAAACCAAACCAATTGTGAAGACATTGAGAGGTAACGCCATGAGAGAAACACTTCAAAATGGAACGTTTGGTGGTGGCGTTACCCACCGTATAGGAAGTATTAGACCCAGACACGGCGCACAATTATCGTGGCGCTCCGAAGTCAAATTCCACATTAATGTATTCACACTTAGAATGTATGTCTTCATTGTTTGAAGATATACGCTACTTCGTGTGTTGCACATCTAAGTCATCAATATGCTTAAGTGTTAGGATGTGTGCCTGATCACAGGACATTTGAGGATTCCAAGATATTTAGCTCACACCGTAACTTGCAAAATCTCTTCTCATCCAAGGGCTTTGTGAAGATATCTGCCAATTGCTCTTCAGTGTTGACGTGTATGATATCAATGTCTTCCTTCACAACATGATCTCTGAGAAAGTGATGACGAATTTCAATGTGCTTTGTCTTCGAGTGCTGAACTGGGTTGTTGGCAATCTTGATGGCGCTTTCGTTGTCGCAGTAAAGTGGCACTTGCTTCAGATGAATGCCATAATCCTTGAGTGTTTGCTTCATCCACAGAAGCTGAGCGCAGCAAGATCCAGCAGCAATGTATTCAGATTCAGCAGTGGAGAGAGATACACAGTTCTGCTTCTTTGAAGACCAACATACAAGTGATCGTCCCAGAAAGTGACATGTGCCTGATGTAGACTTGCGATCAACTTTGTCACCAGCATAATCAGCATCCGAAAATCCAACTAAATCAAACTCTGAGCCCTTTGGATACCATAATCCTAGAGTTGGGGTGTGAGCCAAATATCGAAGAATTCGCTTCACAGCTAAGTGATGCGACTCCTTTGGTGTCGCTTGAAATCGAGCACACATGCAAACACTAAGCATGATATCTGGCCTAGATGCACATAAATAAAGCAAAGACCCAATCATGGAGCGGTATACCTTTTGATCGAACTCTTTACCATTGTCGTCGGGACCCAGATGATGCTTGGCTGGCATTGGTGTTGTGAAGCCTTTGCAGTCTTGCATACCGAACTTCTTCAGGCATCTTTAAGATATTTCTCTTGTGATATGAAGATGCCGTTGCGTTGTTGCCGTATTTGAAGACCGAGAAAGAACTTCAGCTCCCCCATCATGGACATCTGATATTGCTCTTGCATCATGTATCCAAACTCTTCACTATACTTCTGATTGGTGCAGCCGAAGATAATGTTCATCCACATATATTTGGCACACAAACAGTTCACCATCATATGTCTTCGTGAAAAGAGTGGGATTCCAGGGAACCAGGTATGAAGCCTTTGCTCTTCAGAAAGTACTTGAGTGTATCATACCAGGCCCTAGGGGCTTGTTTGAGGCCATACAGTGCCTTGTTGAGCTTGTATACCATATCAGGATGTTTTGGATTTTCAAAGCCAGGTGGTTGTGCAACATACACTTCTTCTTCAATCTTGCCATTGAGAAAGGCACTTTTCACATCCATCTGATAGAGAAGTATGTTATGATGATTTGCATAGGCCAGCAGTATGCGTATGGCTTCAAGCCTAGCCACAGGAGCAAATGTTTCATCGAAGTCAATGCCCTCCACTTGAGTATATCCTTGAGCAACTAGACGAGCTTTGTTTCTGACAACTTGACCATGCTCATCTTGCTTGTTGCGGTATATCCATTTGGTGCCTATTATGTTGTGCTTCCGTGGATCAGGACGCTTAACCAGTTCCCATACATTATTCAGCTCAAACTGTTGAAGCTCTTCTTGCATAGCTTGAATCCATTCAGGTTCCATGAAGGCTTCTTCAACTTTCTTGGGTTCTGATATTGAGACGAATGCGAAATGCCCACAGAAGTTTGTTAGCTGAGTTGCCCTTGAACGAGTGAGTGGACCAGGTGCATTGATGCTGTCCAGTATTTTGTCAATTTGTACTTCATTTGCAACACGAGGGTGTGTGGGGCGAAGACTTTGCTCTTGCTGATCTATGTGGTCATTTGAAGGTATATCTTCAGGCTGAGCATTGTCTTCATGTGGATCAGGTGCTGAGATGATAAGTTCTTCTTCAGGTTGAGCTTCAGAAGGTACAATTTCTCCAGTTCCCATAAGCTTGATTGATTCATTTGCTGGAACTTCATCTAGCACATTTGGCAATTGCTCTCTTTGTGATCCATTGGTTTCATCAAATCGCACATCCACTGTTTCAACCACTTTGTAGTGGAAGAGATTGAAGACTCTGTAGGAGTGCGAATCCTTTCCATATCCAAGCATGAAGCCTTCATGTGCTTTTGGTGCAAACTTTGAGGTGTGGTGTGGGTCCTTGATCCAGCATTTTGCGCCAAATACTCTGAAATAACTGACATTTGGCTTCTTGCCAGTTAGGAGTTCATAGGATGTCTTGTTCAGAAGCTTGTGAAGATAAACACGATTGATTGTATGGCATGCAGTATCAATGGCTTCAGTCCAGAATTTTCTTGGAGTCTTGTATTCATCTAGCATTGTTCTGGCCATCTCAATGAGTGTTCTGTTCTTGCGTTCGACGACGCCATTCTGCTGAGGCGTGTATGGAGCTGAGAATTCATGTGTGATGCCCAAGGTATCCAGATATGTATCAAGGCCAGTGTTCTTGAATTCAGTGCCATTGTCACTTCTGATGTGCTTTATCTTGGCGCCAAAATTGTTCATAGCTCGATTTGCGAAGCGTCTGAAGACATCCTGCACTTCAGTCTTGTAAAGGATTATGTGCACCCAAGTATATCTAGAATAATCATCAACAATTACGAAGCCATAGAGGCATGCAGAAGTAGTAAAAGTTGAGTAGTGAGTGGGACCGAAAAGATCCATGTGAAGCAGTTCGAAGGGTTGAGTAGTGGTCATGATTGTCTTCGAAGGATGTTTTGCCCTTGTCATCTTCCCTGCTTCACAGGCACCGCATAAGTGATCTTTCTTGAACTTGACGCCTTCGATGCCTATGACGTGCTTTTTCTTCGCAAGGGTGTGGAGGTTCCTCATGCCAGCATGCCCAAGCCTTCGATGCCAAAGCCAGCATTCTGAAGCTTTTGCAAGAAGACATACTGCAAGTTGTGGTCCTGCTGAGAAATCTACCACATACAAATCACCTTTCCTATACCCTTCAAACACTAGAGATTTGTCAGATTCCATTAGCACCAGGCAGCGATATTTGCCAAACATTACAATCATATTCAAATCGCAAAGCATTGAGACAGACATTAAGTTGAAGCCAAGGGATTCAACAAGCATGACTTTATCCATGTGTTGATCCTTTGAGATTGCAACTCTACCTAGACCCAATACCTTACTTTTACCAGTGTCAGCGAAATGTAATGTGGCTCTTGTCGGATGGACGTAAAGTTGAGTCCATGAGAAGGCTTCTTTTGCCAGTCATGTGATTTGTACACCCACTGTCAATAATCCATTCTGAAGACTTTGAAGTCACTGGTGTCGTACCCTACAGTGCAGTTAGGGGGATAGGCTTCACGAAGGGTATTGTGAAGCATAAACATTTGACGAACCAGTGGATTATGAAAACTTAAATCCAGATTAGGATTAATAGGGAGAGTAGCATGCGATTCAGGAACGAAGTACATAATGATGCCATTTCGGGCATTTTATCTTGCGCCCTACAAGATTTTTAAGGTCCCCAGCAATAGCATCAGAAGATTTTGTTTTTCTGCTGGAGACCTTTCCCTGCAAAAGAGAGTTAAGCTTTCTTAACCACCCACATCTTCAAGGGTGGCTTAGAAGCAATAAGTCTAAGTGCAGCATCTGAGAATTTTGGCTTTGAAGCCTTAGCAAACAGTCTAGCAGGTGGACAATAATACTCATAAGAATAAGCAGAATAATTTTTGGTCATATGAACATGACGGTTCGAAGAACCGCTCTCATATTCGTATGCCTGAGTATGGTTTCCCTGCAAAACATTAGCGTTAGTGCGACTCAGGTGAGTCCTCTGTTCATATGAAGCCTTTGGACCGTATGAAGCCTTTGGTCTGAGGTTTGTCTTCTTCAAGTGAGGTGTCATGAAGACATTCACAGGAAGATTTTCCAGACATTTTTTCGGAACCCAGATCTTCTTCATAGGCGGTCCATTCCTGCAGTTAGTACCAATGTACCTGGCAAACACTTCACCATTCTGATTCTTAAACAGTTTATAGTTTGCATCAAAGGATTCATCAATGATAATGGGGTTAGCACAAGTGAAGCCAGATAAATTGGATGGATCTGCTGAAAGTTCCTTTGCAGCAACCCATGTGGTTTTGGGGTACTGCTCAGGTTTCCAGTAAGAGCCATCTGCATTTATTTTCCTCACGAATCCAACACCCTCTTTCCTAGGGTTTCGGTTCAGAATCTGCTTCTTGAGGACATCACATAATGTCTGATGTCCTTAAGCTTTTGTACATCCCTGTTTCAAGCAATGTCTTCAACCTAGCATTCTCATCAGCAATAGCAGTGGTATCCTCAGCAGAGGGGTTAGTTACCACATCAACAGTTGAAGATATTGAAACAGTAGTAGCAGTGGAACATTCAGCAACAGAAGCAGCATTATCACGCTCAATGCATTTAAGACATGGTGGTTCAAATCCTTCCTGAGCGGGACTGATCTGTTCAGCGCGAAGTGACTCGTTTTCCTTTTGAAGATCTTCATGAGCCCCTCAATTTCTCAAGTTCTTGCTTCCTTTGAAGATAATCATAGGAAAGCTTTTCATGAGTTGTTGAGAGAGTATCATGACGATCTTCAAGTTCCTGATACTTAACGTGAAGGTTTTTTATGTCTTCAATTAAGGATTCAGATCGAGTCATTTCAGCACCCAACAGATCATCGCTTCTGTCTAACAATTTTTGAATATGTTCCATAGCTTTCTGTTGTTCAGTTGCAATTTTAGCAAGTGTTTTGTAGCTAGGTTTTGAATCACATTCAGAGTCATCGTCACTAGATGTTTCATAGCGAGTTGTGCGTGTGTTTACCTTGGCACCGCGTGCCATGAAGCAGTAGGTAGGAGTGGAGTCGTTCTTGTCATTTGCGTCGGTGTCGGTGATGCAGTCATTGTCTTCAGTATTGAAGATGGACTTGGCGACGTATGCTGTAGCCAGACTCGCAATGCCAGAATCAGACTCCTCCTCAGACTCCACCTCTGCCTCCTCAGATGCGGACTCCTCCTCTGAATCCATCTCCTTTCCAACAAACGCACGTGCCTTGCCAGATGAGCTCTTCTTGTGTGATGAAGACTTGATGAAGTTTTGGAAGAAGACTTTGAGTATTTCTTCTTCTTCTTGTCGTCAGAATCATATTCCTTGCTCTTCTTCTTCCTTCTGTTCTCATTGTCCCACTGTGGACACTCAGAGATGAAGTGTCCAGTTTTCTTGCACTTGTGACATGTTTTCTTCTTGTAGTCATGAGCAGAAGCTTCATCATTCCTTGAGCTTGATCGTGAAGATTTCCTGAAGCCTTTCTTCTTAGTGAATTTTTGGAACTTCTTCACTAGCATTGCAAGTTCTCTTCCAATGTCTTCAGGATCATCAGAACTGCAGTCAGATTCTTCTTCAGATGAGGAGACAGCTTTTGCCTTCAAGGCACGAGTTCGCCCATAGTTTGGACCGTAGATATCTCTTTTCTCAGAAAGCTGAAACTCATGTGTGTTGAGCCTCTCAAGTATGTCAGACGGATCGAGTGTCTTGAAATCAGGACGTTCTTGAATCATCAGGGCCAGGATGTCAAACGAACTATCAAGTGATCTCAGCAGCGTCTTGACGATTTCATGTTTGGTGATCTCAGTGGCGCCGAGGGCTTGAAGCTCATTTGTGATGTCAGTGAGCCGGTCAAATGTGTGCTGGACATTCTCATTGTCATTTCGCTTGAAGCGGTTGAAGAGGTTGCGAAGAACACTGATTCTTTGATCTCTCTGGGTTGAGATGCCTTCATTGACCTTTGAGAGCCAGTCCCAGACTAGCTTGGATGTCTTCAAAGCACTCACACGGCCATACTGTCCTTTGGTCAGATGACCACATATGATATTCTTGGCAGTAGAGTCCAGTTGAGCGAACTTCTTGACATCAGCAGCAGTGACACCTTCTCCAGCCTTGGGAACGCCGTTCTCGACGACATACCATAGGTCGATGTCAATGGCTTCAAGATGCATGCGCATCTTATTCTTCCAGTAGGGATATTCAGTTCCATCGAAGACGGGGCACGCAGCGGAGACTTTAATTATCCCTGCAGTCGACATAGCTAAAACTCCAGGTGGTTAAACCGAATCACACAGAACAAGGAGCACCTTGCTCTGATACCAATTGAAAGTGCGTTATATCGACTAGAGGGGGGGTGAATAGGCGATTTTTATGAAAGTCTTCAAAACGTGAGAGTTATGAAGACAAACAGTGAAGATTATGCCTATTACTATACAGCGGAAGTTAGATTACACTAGGCAAGCCATGGTCAAGTATTCAATAAAGTGAAAGCGCAGTGACAAAAGCTTCAGTGTAATAAGGATCAGGTAGGAAGAAGTTATGAAGCCAAACAGATCATACATTCATGTTGTGAAGACAAAAGATAAAGCAAGCATGCAATGGCTTCACAATGAATAACTGTAAGTGAGAGGAAGTGAAGATGAAACCAGCGATGCGTTGAAGACAATGATTTGTTTGACCAGTTCCAGTTGCTGTGACAACTGTACGTCTGGTTGGAGCGGCTAGGTATTTAAACCAAAGGACACACAGTCCCGGACACCCAGTCAAGGACACTTAGTCCAAGACACCCAGTCCTCACCGTTTTCTCCTTGAGCTAAGGTCACACAGACCTCGCCCAATCACTCAGGTAAGTCTTCAAGGTAGACTCCCAAACCTTCACAGACTTCGTTCACTGGCAATCCACAATTTCTCTTGGATGCTCAGAACGCGACGCCTAACCGTCTGGAGGATGCACAGTCCTCAAGTGTAATAAGTCTTCAAAGATCACACAGACACGAAGACTTAAGTGATGCCCAATTTACTCTGGCTCTGGGTGGTTAGGGCTTTTCTCCTCACTGGAATTTTTCTTCAAAGGCTTCGAGGTGGGTTGCTCTAAACGACAAAAGCCGTGCACTGAAATCTGAGCAGCCAACCGTTTATGGTTGTGGGGGGTGGACTATTTATAGCCACTTGGCAACCCGACCTGATCTGTCCGAAATGACCCTGGGTCACTAAGGAACTGACACGTGTACCAACGGTCGAATTTTGAACTCACACGGCAACTTTACTTGGGCTACAAGTAAAGCTGACTTGTCTGACTCTGGACAAGATTTTCTCTCAAAGTCTTCGCTCGAAGACATAGGATTTGAATTAGGCATCACTTCAGTCATTCTGACTGGTTCTCTTTGACCCCACTTAACAGTACGGTGGTTCCTATGACACAACATGAATGAAATAAAACTACGAAGGATCTAGGTCTTCGAGTTCCAAAAGCTTCATAGGGAGTCTTCTCATGTCATTGTCTTCAATATGAATATCTTCATAAACCACCATTGTCTTCAATGTCTTCGTACATTTTTAGGGGTCATCTCTGGTAGTAAAACCGAATCAATGAGGGACTTCTACCTGTGTTTTCCTGCAATTCTCACAAACACATTAGTCCCTCAACTAGGTTTGTCGTCAATACTCCAAAACCAACTAGGGGTGGCACTAGATGCACTTACAGCAGTGCTCAAATGCGAACCGCCAGGGGTACCTGCGTAATAGACGCAGTGCCGCCTCTATCCCTATAAATACACGATTCACTGCGGTCATTATCTCCTTCTTCCACCCTCGCACGAACCCTAGCGCCACCGCTAGCACTCGACGACGCCGGCGACGAAGCGCTTCACTGCCGCAACCTCTCCGACGCCGTTTTCACGCCGACAGCGGACATCGCTCTCTCCGCCGTCGCCGTAGGTGTCTTCCGTCGCCAAGTTAGGGCACGGAGGATCGAACTGCTCGGCCTCAAATCTCACTTCGTCTAGCAGTTCCAAGTGTGGTAAATAAAACCTCTTTTTACAGCTTCTTTTGATCCTACAGTTCAGTCACTTTCTGCCATGAGAAGTTTCTCTTCACACCAGTTAAATCTCTCGCTGCATCTCATAACATGCCTAGTATATTCACTTGTACTTCATAAAGTAGTTAGATTCCTCACTTGTACTGATCTATGGGTTCGTACAAATCTGGAACCAACTTCTTATCTATAAGTGAATGTCTTCGCATAATGAGGTCAATGTCTTCTAAACCGATTTATCTTCAAAATCTTCTGAGAATGCATATGACCTCTTCCCCTTCCCTCGCACCTTAATGCTGTCACAGGTACATGTCCGTGGGAGAATCCTTCGGTTCTCATAGTCTGCATTCATTTGCAGAGTACTTGCAGCATCACATCAACTCGCCTGAAGCCAGTTCTTGCAGAAGGAAGCCCTTGAAGCCTTTGAACATCTTGAAGCCTTCCAAGTTATCCATGGCTTCAGAAACAGCAACAGAAGGGAGGCAGACAGCGACGTGGTGAAACGTCCAAAGATCTGCCTGATGAATTGGCAGAGATGTACAAAACTGATCCTGAAGAAAGCTATGGTTAAGCGCAAGACACGAATCCAATGGATTCGAAGATATTGGGCAGAGCAATGGTTCCACTACTGCTTCGTCACTCAGGAATATGCGGAGAAGTGCGCCATCAAGAGACCGTGGGGAGATGTATTATACAAAAATCTCGTACCCAGGTCCAGAGACGAAGCCATTGCTCAAGGCTTCTATCCATGCATGGTGAGAGGACCACAGCCAGCTGAGGCACATCCGTCATCACTTCTCTGGTGCCGCGATGATAATCTCTTCAAGCGCAACTTTCAGTTTGCACAACAGTCAGCGAAGATAAACAAGAAGAAATTTGGGCTTGACTTCAACCCTGGTCCCTCCTCACCAAGGGCAGATGGCACACGCAACGCCGATCCCAATATCATCGGGCCGTATGCCAATCTTGCAGGCCTCATCACTCGCATCCTAGTCCAAGGGACTGCTGTGAATGACCCTCCAGCAGATACTGAGTCAGATGACGCCCCTGCTGCTCTGAAGCCAAAGCAGAAGAAGCCAAAAGCTCCAAAAGCTTCAAAGCCAGCCGCTTCTCCCAAGATCGCAAGAGTGAAGCCTTTAGCAACTGCACCTCCTGAAGCCAGTGTGCAGTCAGAAGGCTTATCACGAGTGTCCAAGCCCCAAAAAGCCAAGAAGCCTCAGCCACACACAGGCAAAGAGCTCACAGCTGTGACATTCTGCGCTGCGAAGCCATTGATCTCTCAAGCGATGAAGATCTTGGAGATGATGCTCTTGAGCAGCTCATCAAGAGCAAGGAGGAGGCTGAAATCTTCAACAATCTGCCTCTGTTTGATGTCGCCATCATCCACAACTTCATCGATGAATGGTTTGACACACCAGACATAAGCTTCAATGATCTGCAGCTACCCATAGGCCTCAGCGTTGCCTTTCAAGGTGCAATCGCTTCAGAACTTGCAATAGCCCAGCGAATTGTAGAACTGAAGCAGAAAATTGATCATGAAAAGGCTCAGTTCAAGAAGCACGTGGCCAAGCTCAGTGTGCAAGAAGTGAAAAACTTCAAGATCATGTTGCACGAGCTGAAAGAAAACTTCCTGAAGACGCGTGCCGAAGCTCAAGGCTCGCGAGAACGCATGAAGACTTTGGCTGATCGCTGCGTGCAAGCCTACAATGAGGCAGAAAAGCGCAAGGCACTTGGGCGTCCCGGCATTGACCCCAGGATGGCCGCGAAGAAGAAAAAGAAGGCGGCTGTGCCCGAACCTGAAGCGCCAAGGTCAGAACCTGATGCTCCGATTGTCTTCCCCGCTGCAACGACTGGCTCGAAGCCAAAGAGTCATCAACCGCCTCACAGCACAAGAAGACACGGACTGCAGAGGCTGAAGCTAAGAAGAGAAAACATTCTGAAGCCTCTCCTTCTGAACCCATCATCAAGAAGCGCAAGACCAAGAAATCTCGGGCTGCTCCCACAGAGCCCCTGATAGTTGAACCACTCTGCGTCCGCTATCCTGACGCAGATCGTCAGATGACAGTGCATGAGCCTGGTTACATAGAGGCTCCGCACGCTGAAGACATTCCAGCAGCCAACCCTCCAAGCTGCTGAAGACATTGGTCCCCAAGACAATGTGCAAGGTGATGCAGCCCTTCCTCAGCTTGAGACAAGCGAACAGATCAGTATTGGTCGTCCATTGACGCCAATCACACAAGATGCGTCGTGGGCAGATCGCCCACAGGAGGAAGATGAGCCCCAACCCACTGCAACTCCACCGGCGCCTACACTCCATAGGCTTCGCAGAGGGCCAAGGGCTCAGGCTGCTGAAGACATTCCGGCTGCATCAGCCGAAGAGCAAGCAGAAATACCACAAGCTCCAACTCCCCCGCACCAACAAGAAGCAGTTCTCAAGGAGAACGTGCCTGAAGCTGAAAATGTTGAGGCTGCCACAAACAACGCCGAAGCAAATGTGGAGCCCTCCCCAACAACAGCTTCAGAAGACACCGAAGCTACTGCTCCTGAACATTCTGTGCCTGAGTCTGCTGCCGGACCACAATTCAACTATCATATTGCGCACAGGCCCCAGGTCCAGAAGCCGATCCCACGACTACCAAGGTTCCCAGGTCCTGCATCAGCTCCTGGTTCCTTCAACATCAACGGCTTCAGGGCAGATAACACGTTTTTCGACCGCTCCAAGAACCCTTATTCAAGGGAACGGATTGTATCAGATAGGTTCTGGAGCCATCAACAGCGCAGCTATTATTCATGCATCCTCTACAACCAAGGCCGCATCTTTCCTCACAAGCGCCTTGAGGTTGAAGCTGTTGCAGGTCTGCCTGGTCTGGAAGAAGCACTGGATTGCTTCAAGCAAGTGGGTTTGCTGCCATTTATCACTGACGAAGAGCACTGGAACGAAGAGCTTCTGCTCCAGTTCTATGCCACTTTGCATATCAAAGGCTATAACAGAGATCCGAAGACATGGATCCTGGAGTGGATGACAGGCAATATCCATCATGAAGCCAATGCTTTCGACCTAATTGAGCTTACCGGCCTTCCCACTCCTGGCGAATTCTTTGAAGAAGGGTGCCAACTCCATGCTGAAGCATTGAGAGCATATTTCAGCGTCCTGAGCCAGATATGAGTCAGATGCTCTCAATGATGAAGCCATTTCCTCCAAATGCACCCTATCCAACTAGGTTCTTCGTTGAAGACTTAGAGTACCTGCCCAGAACAATATATCACATCATAAGGCGGACTCTCTGGCCAGTCAAGGGACACTCTCGATATGCAACGATTGATGGTGCAATGAAGACTCTCATCTTCTGCATTCTTCATGGCAAATGCTTCAATGCACAGGATCTCTTCATCCGTCAATTTGCAGCGTCTGCTTCAGAACTGTTTGGATTAAAGTTTTATGCTCCTTGGGTTATGAGGCTGATCAAGCTTCACTCTGCAATCTCCTATCAACCCTCAGCCCGCAATCATAGGATATTTTTGCCAGATGTGGACACATCTGCTGAAGCAATATATCCAGAGCCGGCCAAGCAACCACTAAGTCTTCAGAATGCAGAACACCAGAGCTTCACTCAAAATATTGAAGGTGTTGAAGCTCTCTCCCGAGTGTATCCAATGGCTGGCACCACACGTGCCCCTGCATCAACTGAAGCCACCAACAGCACAGCTGCAAAGAGACCCAAGAAGCGCGCTCGTGCACTCAATGACAGAGAGCTTCTTGTGGCTCTTCACCAAAAGCAAGATAGGCATCACGACTGGCTCAAGAGGCAGATGAGAAGCATCATGCAAGACGTCAATCGCATCAGAAATATGGCAACCAAGAATGCATTTGTCACACACGAGACCTGTCGCCGCACTTGGAAGGGCCTCACCATGATGTGCCCTGAAGCTGAACTGCATGAGGATGGCTTCACAGAGCACTTCAAATTTGACTCCACGCCTCCAAGAAGAGCGGTGATGCGCAGCACACCATCACTTGAAGAGTCAGAGTTCTCTTCTTCTGCTGCCACCGTGTCTGCCCGGATTATTGAAGAAGAAGACGACGCGACATCATCTCCACCTGCTTCAACGCGCGTCGAATCTGCACCAAGCTCGTCTGCACCACCGCCAAACAACTCCACCGACCCTGCTGCGCCTGGGAACGCGTAGAAACCTTCTATGTCTTCAAACCTTTTTGGTCATCACTGACAAAAGGGGGAGAAGCATATGATGGTTATAGTCTTCAAGCGGGTCACTATGGGCGGGTGCCTTCATATCTTGCTACATTTTGCTTCGTGCTTACAACTCCCGTTTTTGCTACATTTGCTTCTTGAGTTGTAACACTTAGCCTTGATGGCCGTCTGCTACCTGCTTGTCACTCCGTTATGCGAAGATAAATTCCGCATGTGCGACGATAAATTCCGCACTCATCTCATTCTGCAGACGTCCATTTTCCATTATGCATGTCATTATCTTCATATACTTTCACATGCATAGTGGATTGTCATAAGTTGAAGTGGATCTCCACAAGTACAACCTGCCATGTGCATTTGCATTCAAGAAGCAAATTACTTATATGCACATCTTCAGGGGGAGCCCTTGCAACTTATGAAGACAATTCTTTTACAATTTCGCAAATTATGTTTCCCGTTGAAAACTTCAACTAGTTTGTCATCAATCACCAAAAAGGGGGAGATTGTAAGTGCATCTAGTGCCACCCCTAGTTGGTTTTGGAGTATTGACGACAAACCTAGTTGAGGGACTAATGTGTTTGTGAGAATTGCAGGAAAACACAGGTAGAAGTCCCTCATTGATTCGGTTTCACTACCAGAGATGACCCCTAAAAATGTACGAAGACATTGAAGACAATGGTGGTTTATGAAGATATTCATATTGAAGACAATGACATGAGAAGACTCCCTATGAAGCTTTTGGAACTCGAAGACCTAGATCCTTCGTAGTTTTATTTCATTCATGTTGTGTCATAGGAACCACCGTACTGTTAAGTGGGGTCGAAGAGAACCAGTCAGAATGACTGAAGTGATGCCAAATTCAAATCCTATGTCTTCGAGCGAAGACTTTGAGAGAAAATCTTGTCCAGAGTCAGACAAGTCAGCTTTACTTGTAGCCCAAGTAAAGTTGCCGTGTGAGTTCGAAATCCGACCGTTGGTACACGTGTCAGTTCCTTAGTGACCCAGGGTCATTTCGGACAGATCAGGTCGGGTTGCCAAGTGGCTATAAATAGTCCACCCCCCACAACCTTAAACGGTTGGCTGCTCAAGATTTCAGTGCACGGCTTTTGTCGTTTGAGAGCAACCCACCTCGAAGCCTTTGAAAGAAAAATTCCCAGTGAGGAGAAAAGCCCTAACCACCCAGAGCCAGAGTAAATTGGGCATCACTTAAGTCTTCGTGTCTGTGTGATTTGAAGACTTATTACACTTGAGGACTGTGCATCCTCCAGACGGTTAGGCGTCGCGTTCTGAGCATCCAAGAGAAATTGTGGATTGCCAGTGAACGAAGTCTGTGAAGGTTTGGGAGTCTACCTTGAAGACTTACCAGAGTGATTGGGCGAGGTCTGTGTGACCTTAGCTCAAGGAGAAAACGGTGAGGACTGGGTGTCTTGGACTAAGTGTCCTTGACTGGGTGTCCGGGACTGTGTGTCCTTCGGTTTAAATACCTAGCCGCTCCAACCAGACGTACAGTTGTCACAGCAACTGGAACTGGTCCAACAAATCATTGTCTTCAACGTGTCACTGGTTTCATCTTCACTTCCCTTCACTTACAGTTATTCATTGTGAAGCCATTGCATGCTTGCTTTATCTTTTGTCTTCACAACATGAATGTATGATCTGTTCGGCTTCATAACTTCTTCCTACCTGATCCTTATTACACTGAAGCTGTTTGTCATTGCGCTTTCACTCTATTGAAATACATGACCATGGCTGGCCTAGTGTAATCTAACTTCCGCTGCATAGTAATAGGCATAATCTTCACTGTTTGTCTTCATAACTCTCACGTTTTGAAGACTTTCATAAAAATCGCCTATTCACCCCCCCTCTAGTCGATATAACGCACTTTCAATTGTCACAAAAAGATTTTCATTGGACCTGATGCACTAGGTATTACACCTAGATCGGATATGAACTCCTTCATTTAGACTCCTTCATTTGCTGCTTCCGAAGCAGATATGTATTACCGCTTCACACGTAGATCCCGCCACGACGCTCTGCTTGGAACTGCACCAACTGATAGCTCCACCATTTAATAAAAACATGTATCCAGTTTGTGACTTAGAGTCATCCGGATCAGTGTCAAAGCTTGCATCGACGTAACCGTTTACGACGAGCTCTTTGTCACCTCCATATACGAGAAACATATCCTTAGTCCTTTTCAGGTATTTCAGGATGTTCTTGACTGCTGTCCAGTGATCCACTCCTGGATTACTTTGGTACCTCCCTGCTAAACTTATAGCAAGGCACACATCAGGTCTGGTACACAGCATTGCATACATGATAGAGCCTATGGCTGAAGCATAGGGAACACCTTTCATTTTCTCTCTATCTTCTGCAGTGGTCGGGCATTGAGTCTGACTCAACTTCACACCTTGTAATACAGGCAAGAACCCTTTCTTTGCCTGATCCATTTTGAACTTCTTCAAAACTTTATCAAGGTATGTGCTTTGTGAAAGTCCAATTAAGCGTCTTGATCTATCTCTATAGATCTTGATGCCCAATATATAAGCAGCTTCACCGAGGTCTTTCATTGAAAAATTCTTATTCAAGTATCCTTTTATGCTATTCAGAAATTCAGTATCATTTCCGATCAACAATATGTCATCTACATATAATATCAGAAATGCTACGGAGCTCCCACTCACTTTCTTGTAAATACAGGCTTCTCCAAAAGTCTGTATAAAACCATATGCTTTGATCACACTATCAAAGCGTATATTCCAACTCCGAGAGGCTTGCACTAGTCCATAAATGGATCGCTGGAGCTTGCACACTTTGTTAGCACCTTTTGGATCGACAAAACCTTCTGGTTGCATCATATACAACTCTTCTTTAAGATATCCATTAAGGAATGCAGTTTTGACATCCATTTGCCAAATTTCATAATCATAAAATGCGGCAATTGCTAACATGATTCAGACGGACTTAAGCATCGCTACGGGTGAGAAGGTCTCATCGTAGTCAACTCCTTGAACTTGTCGAAAACCTTTCGCAACAAGTCGAGCTTTGTAGACAGTAACATTACCGTCAGCGTCAGTCTTCTTCTTGAAGATCCATTTATTCTCTATGGCCTGCCGATCATCGGGCAAGTCAACCAAAGTCCATACTTTGTTCTCATACATGGATCCCATCTCAGATTTCATGGCTTCAAGCCATTTTGCGGAATCTGGGCTCATCATCGCTTCCTCATAGTTCGTAGGTTCGTCATGGTCAAGTAACATGACTTCCAGAACAGGATTACCGTACCACTCTGGTGCGGATCTTACTCTGGTTGACCTACGAGGTTCGGTAGTAACTTGATCAGAAGTTTCATGATCATCATCATTAGCTTCCTCACTTACTGGTGTAGGAATCACTGGAACTGATTTCAGTGATGAACTACTTTCCAATAAGGGAGAAGGTACAATTACCTCGTCAAGTTCTACTTTCCTCCCACTCACTTCTTTCGAGAGAAACTCCTTCTCTAGAAAGGATCCATTCTTAGCAACGAATATCTTGCCTTCGGATCTGTGATAGAAGGTGTACCCAACAGTCTCCTTTGGGTATCCTATGAAGACACATTTCTCCAAATTTGGGTTCGAGCTTATCAGGTTGAAGCTTTTTCACATAAGCATCGCAGCCCCAAACTTTAAGAAACGACAACTTGGGTTTCTTGCCAAACCCAGTTCATAAGGTGTCGTCTCGACGGATTTAGATGGTGCCCTATTTAACGTGAATGCAGCTATCTCTAAAGCATAACCCCAAAACGATAGCGGTAAATCAGTGAGAGACATCATAGATCGCACCATATCTAAGTAAAGTGTGGATTACGACGTTCGGACACACCATTACGTGTGGTGTTCCAGGTGGCGTGAGTTGCGAAACTATTCGCATTGTTTCAAATGAAGTCCAAACTCATAACTCAAATATTCCTCCACGATCAGATCGTAGAAACTTGATTTTCTTGTTACGATGATTTTCCACTTCACTCTGAAATTCTTTGAACTTTTCAAATGTTTCAGACTTATGTTTCATTAAGTAGATATACCCATATCTGCTCAAATCATCTGTGAAGGTGAGAAAATAACGATATCCCGCGAGCTTCAATGTTCATTGGACCACATACATCAGTATGTATGATTTCCAATAACTCTGTTGCTCGCTCCATTGTTTCGGAGAACGGAGTTTTAGTCATCTTGCCCATGAGGCATGGTTCGCAAGTACCAAGTGATTCATAATCAAGTGATTCCAGAAGTCCATCAGAATGGAGTTTCTTCATGCGCTTTACACCAATATGACCTAAACGGCAGTGCCACAAATAAGTTGCACTATCATTATCAACTCTGCATCTTTTGGCTTCAATACTATGAACATGTGTATCACTACTATCAAGATTTAGTAAAAATAGACCACTCATCAAGGGTGCATGACCATAAAAGATATTACTCATATAAATAGAACAACCATTATTCTCTGATTTAAATGAATAACCGTCTCGCATCAAACAAGATCCAGATATAATGTTCATGCTCAACGCTGGCACCAAATAACAATTATTTAGGTCTAATACTAATCCTGAAGGTAGATGTAGAGGTAGCGTGCCGACGGATCACATCGACTTTGGAACCATTTCCCACGCGCATCGTCACCTCGTCCTTAGCCAATCTTCGCTTAATCCGTAGCCCCTGTTTTCGAGTTGCAAATGTTAGCAACTAAACCAGTATCAAATACCCAGGCACTACTGCGAGCATTAGTAAGGTACACATCAATAACATGTATATCAAATATACCTTTCACTTTGCCATCCTTCTTCTCCGCCAAATACTTGGGGCAGTTCCGCTTCCAGTGACCAGTTCCTTTGCAGTAGAAGCACTCAGTCTCAGGCTTAGGTCCAGACTTGGGTTTCTTCACTTGAGCAGCAACTGGCTTGTTTCTTCTTGAAGTTCCCCTTCTTCCCTTTACCCTTTTTCTTGAAACTGGTGGTCTTGTTGACCATCAACACTTGATGCTCCTTCTTGATTTCTACCTCCGCAGCCTTTAGCATTGCGAAGAGCTCGGGAATCGTCTTATCCATCCCTTGCATATTATAGTTCATCACGAAGCTCTTGTAGCTTGGTGGCAGTGATTGAAGAACTCTGTCAATGACACTATCATCAGGAAGATTAACTCCCAGTTGAGTCAAGTGGTTGTGGTACCCAGACATTCTGAGTATATGTTCACTGACAGAACTATTCTCCTCCATCTTGCAGCTGTAGAACTTATTGGAGACTTCATATCTCTCAATCCGGGCATTTGCTTGAAATATTAACTTCAACTCCTGGAACATCTCATATGCTCCATGACATTCAAACATCGTTGAAGTCCCGGTTCTAAGCCGTAAAGCATGGCACACTGA
>NC_053027.1:555013790-555053598 GCF_003073215.2 Triticum urartu | reverse complement strand
CATCTATTGGTTGTCAATGTGATCCCACACGTGCTCGACCAAGTCATTTTGAAAATTCAAATGAGAGTGTCAATCACGCATCTCATGATGGAATTGAGCAAATTGTTCAAATGTGGCCGGGTCTTGGTGCAGGGGCTCAATATTTTCACCTTGATAGTCAAATCCTTGGTCGAAGATACTCTCATCACGCTCGTCCTCGACGATCATGTTGTGCATGATCACACAAACAGTCATCACCTCCCAAAGCTTCCTTTCATCCCATGACAGTGCAGGGTTTCGAACGATACCCTACCGGGATTGAAGCACACCAAAAGCACGTTCCACATCTTTTCTAACACTCTCTTGCATTTGGGCAAATCTCTTTCTCTTCTCACCTTGGGGTTTCGAGATTGTCTTCATAAAAGTTGACCACTGAGGATATATACCATCTGTTAGATAGTATCCCTTGTTGTAATGGTGGTCGTTGATCTCAAAGTTGACAGGTGGGGAGTGGCCTTCTGCAAGCCTCGCGAAGACTGGAGAACGCTGCAGCACGTTGATATCATTGTGAGAACCTGCCATGCCGAAGAAAGAATGCCATATCCAAAGATCCTGTGATGCCACCGTTTCTAATATGACAGTGCACGCCTTGACATGCCCTTTGTACTGGCTCTGCCAAGCAAATGGACAGTTCTTCCACTCCCAGTACATACAATCTATGCTGCCAAGCATGCCTGGAAAGCCTCCAGCTGCGTTGGTCACCAACAATCTCTCTGTATCAGCGGCAGTTGGCTGCCTCAAGTACTCTGGGCCAAACATCTCGATCACAGCCTGGCAAAACTTGTACATTGACATCAGACATGTTGTCTCACTCATACGCACATACTCATCCACCAGATCGCCTGGAATTCCATATGCAAGCATGCGGATGGCCGCGGTGCATTTCTGGTAAGAGGAGAATCCAAGCTTGCCAAGGGCATCCGTCTTGCACTCGAAGTATGGATCATGAGCAACCACTCCCTCTCGGATACGATTGAACACATGCCTTGCCATTCGAAAACGGCGACGGAATTTATCCGGCTTGAAGAGCGGGGTGTTGGCAAAGTAATCGGCATAGAGCAGGGCGTGCCCTCTCTCCCTGTTGCGGTTCAGGTTGGGAGCACGGCCAGGGAGTGACCCCCTGTACCGAGGAAGCTGCCGTTGAATGTGGTCGTGAACGACCAGTGCAGCCACCACAATATCTTCATCATCCGACGACGAATCGTCCGATGAACAAAGAAAGTGATGGAAGAAAAACTCGTCTCCACTGTCCATACCTTTGTGGGCAAAATGCCGAACACCTTGCGGGCGTGGTGGCGAAGAGGCCGCGATGATCACCTTGACGCAGCAGGGGTGGTTGCCGGCCGGCTACTGGCCGCTGTGGAGCTCTCGTCGGGAGCTGCCGAGGACGTCGTGTGCGTCGCCGGCGGTTATGTCCCCTCTGCGCCCGGCAAAGACGTCGACGGCCAAAACTACGGCCACAGCACGGGCGTGGTGGCGGCCATGTCGAGAAGTGGTTTGGTAGGGACGACCGGAGGCTGCGCGGTGAGGAGGCAGCCGGAGAATAGCGGCGGCGCCGGCGACGGGGCGGGGCGAGAGAGAGAGGGTGGAAGTGTTGGGAGCGGAGGGACTGCTAGTGTCCCCGACAGGCGAACCAGGGGGGGACAAGGGCGTGCGTCCAAGCCGTCCGCGCGCGTCCGTTTCACCCTAGACCGAGCGCAAGTTTGGCCGGGGATAGGTCGAAAACGGACGGAATCCGGACATTTGTCCGTTTAAGGCCGTGCGCTGGGCTGCGCTATTCGTTCGTTTTACTCCAAACAGATAGGAACGGACAGGATAGGGTCGCGCGGTGGAGGTAGCCTTATTCTGGTCGACAGCCAGAGCCGGCCACCACCGCCCGGCAGCGAAAGGAACACGGACGGGGGAGGGGGGTGCAGTGCAGGAATAGCGTAGCAGGCTAGCAGCAGCAGCGCAAGGCGACGGCAGACCGACAGGCACCGGATCCAAATCTTAGCTGGCCACTTACGGGAACCCACCTGCACGAATACGATGCGAGAAGTCTCAAGTCTGAACCCAGAAATGCACCCAGCAACGGAAGGTTGGAGCGGGATCTGTCGACGCGTCTGCCCGTCGGATCGGAACGAGGTTCCGCTGCCACTTGCCGCTGTCTCCGGTGCCTTTTCCGGGAAGGGAAGGGATCTTGACTTCAGCTCCCACCCAGACCCAGGGAGGGCAGGAGGAGCGCACCGGCGGATGCCGCGCCTTTTCTGCTCGCTTTCTCAAGTCCGTCGCTGTGGCTGTGCACCGACGGAGACGCCATGATTTTTTATCAATATAAAAGATGGATCCATCCAAGTCCTACCAGCGATGATGGTCCGAGGAGGTGATGGGCGGTGACGATGATCATGTGTGTGAGACGTGGCCGCTTGCGCTGCTAGCCGTAGACTAGTAGTGCTCGTACTACTCTCTCGTAGTAGGTGGAGGAGCGGCACCGGCAACAGGCTACTACACGAAAAATACAATGATCAGCGAAACCAGACTGGTCTCCGGATGCTGGTGTCGCAATGTGCGTGACACCGGTGGCTATCTTGACCTCTCTAGTGGCGCTATGAGCAACTGTTTTTTTTTTCTTTTTTGTTCGTGCAGAGTACTGCACAAAAAATGATACTTCCTCTGTTCACTTTTGTAAGTCGCTTTAAGACAGCTGAAATTGAACTGTTTTAGGTGTTGTCTCAAATGTCTAAAATGTCTTATAAAAATGAGCGGAGGGAGTAGTAGAAAAATTCAAACAATTATGACTTTAATGTTTATGGTTGGATGTTTTTTAAGAACTTTTCACTTGGTCATCGTCTATTCATCTCTCATGACAGAAGAACGGAAATGAGAACTGACAAAAAATATATGCAGGTTCCTATACCACCTAACGATGACTACGAAAGTGCTAGACCTGCATACCTCCTACTAAAAGGCTACGCAACTTTTCATCCCTAACTAATCAACTGGGATGGGCCCCAATTACCAACCCGGATCCAATTAATTACCTACACATCAGCCTTTATGTAAAGTGTTCATGTAAGTTTTCGTGGGTGTAGCATTACTTCGATGACTATAAACACCGGAGCAAGTGAAAGACGCGCCGTCACCACCACTCTCTCATCGAAGCCAGACATAACTTGCCGTGGTAAACACTAAGCCGCCGTGTTAATCCCTAAAGGGCAAGTGCATCAATATCGGTGCGTATGTAAGAGTCGCTATCTTTTCCCCTCTGTCTTCTAATATAAGTGTGTGCAAGACGCGGAACAATGTTCCACTAGATCTATTAAGAATACAGATAAAAAAATGATACTCCCTCCAGTCCATACTTGTAACACCCAATATGCGATTATACTCCATACGTGTCGAGGCACGACTTGGGGTATAAGCGCATATTGGTATGTTTGCAAGAGTGGTATCAGAGCCAATCCCTCGCGGTTATATGGATGTTTGTGGACAGGTGCGCGGTCATGTTGTTCATGACGTTTGTGATCCGTCGTGGCACACAGCATGACACATGTACCAGACTGGATGCACAGACGTATGTGTCAAGAGGGAACGTTCCTGCGGCCTGACGAGGACGTCGTTTCCTCTGAGTGGGGGTGTATGTGACAGCCTGGCTAATTAGGGATGGTAGACTACTAATATCAATAAGGAATTCCTTCTTTTACGGAAGCTCATTCGGACAAAACTTTAAAGTTAAGTGTGCTCAGCTTGGAGTAATTTCAGGATGGATGACCGACCGGAAAGTTGCTTCCGGGTGCGCACGAGTGAGGACAAAGTACACAGAAAAGACGTATTGATCTGTGGGACCAGTCTAAATCCCGCCAGGAGTAACGACCACCGGCGGGAGTGTCCGAGACGTTACAATATTACTAAATATAGATCGGATGGAGTAATAATTCTTTTAAACAATTATAATTATTTTTAACATAGATGGTCGAGTGTTTTCCCCAAAACTTTTGGTTTACTCATCATCAATCAGGGCAGTACAAAAACAACACCAGGAAATAGCAAAAAAATACATGTAGATTTGTAAAACTGGCGTGAGGCAAAGGTGTGTCGTCATGACCCCTCCCTCACCGTATGTCGAAATAGACAACCGAGGAGTCGTCTTACTAAGACCCGACAAAACCACGTACCAGAACGACAACCACTACCGATGAAGAGAAGCGTAGATAGGAATGATACAACTTGTAGACAGATAAAGGAAGACTGGATCCGCGAAGTTCCACCGAAGAACAATACCGATCGAACCCCATGAGATCCACCAAAGACACACCTCTATAATCTATATGCACTACAACGACGCTGGGCACAGTGCCAAAACGAGGGCTAAGCACGGAGGATCCTACTCCATCTTCAAGGAGTCATTGCCGTTGTCGGTGTCAAAACCGGCGAATCTCGGGTAGGGGGTCCCGAACTGTGCGTCTAGGCCGGATGGTAACAGGAGGCAGGGGACACGATGTTTTACCCAGGTTCGGGCCCTCTTGATGGAGGTAAAACTCTACGTCCTGCTTGATTGATATTGATGATATGGGTAGTACAAGAGTAGATCTACCACGAGATCAGAGAGGCTAAACCCTAGAAGCTAGCCTATGGTATGATTGTTGTTCGTCCTACGGACTAAAACCCTCCGGTTTATATAGACACCGGAGAGGGCTAGGGTTACATAGAGTCGGTTACAATGGTAGGAGATCTACATATCCGTATCGCCAAGCTTGCCTTCCACGCCAAGGAAAGTCCCTTCCGGACACGGGACGAAGTCTTCGATCTTGTATCTTCATAGTCCAGGAGTCCGGCCGAAGGTATAGTCCGGCCATCCGGACACCCCCTAATCCAGGACTCCCTAAGTAGCCCCTGAACTAGGCTTCAATGACGACGAGTCCGGCGCGCAGATTGTCTTCGGCATTGTAAGGCGGGTTCCTCCTCCAAGTACTTCATAGAAGATTTTTGAACACAAAGGTAGTGTCCGGCTCTGCAAAATAAGTTTCCACATATTGCCATAAAGAGAATAACATTTACACAAATCTAATCTGCTGACGTATTCCGTAGCGTGACATCACACCATGACCAAGTCTTTATTCGAATCGTTTTACCGTCCCACCTCAGCGCGTTTAGCGAGGCGGTTTCCTTGGCACGTCTTGTTAAAGCAAAGATCTTGTCCCCTTATTCTGGGATTCTCATCAATACGGGCGTGGGTAACCCAACCGTACCCGTTGGTATATTTTCTTGACCAAAGGCGAGTCCCAAACGGTCATGGGGAAGGCCCTTGGTATTCAACCTCTTATAAAGAGACCAAGGCCTTACTCCTTTCTTTCAATCTCAAACGAGTTCGCCCTTCGCCTCAAGTTCCAACACCCAAGGCTCCAGATTTCAGGCGCTTCGGACCTTCGACAATGTCCGGTTCCGACCTTCGAGGCCGATGGATGCCCTCCTCCGTCATGGAGGAGGACGTGCTGAAGTTGAGAGAGGCCAGGTTCTTGACCAGCGAAATCTCGCATAGGCTGCCTGCTCAAGGGCAGGTCATTCCCACTCCCAAGCCTGGTGAGAGTGTGGTGTTTATGTCTCACTTCCTTCGGGGGCTAGGATTCCCGACTGATCCCTTCGTGAGGGGGCTCATGTTTTATTATGGGCTGGAATTTCACGACTTAGCTCCGGAGTCCGTCCTCCATATTTCCTCGTTCATCGTCGTGTGTGAAGCCTTCCTCCGTATTACTCCTCACTTCGGATTATGGCTCAAGACCTTCAAAGTAGAGCCGAAGATGATTGAGGGACGGCACGCGGAGTGCGGAGGTGCTTTTATAAGCAAGAATGCTGGTGCTCCATGGCCCGATGGCTCTTTTCCAGGGGAGTCCAGCTTATGGCAACGAGAGTGGTTTTATATCACACCTCCCAGGAGCACCAAGTGGGTGGCGCTGCCTGCTTTCCGCTCGGGTCCCCCGCCATGACTGGCGTCATGGGTCAATACGGGGCTGGACTGGGGGCCGGCAAAGGACGTGCCCCTGTTGCAGGGCCGCATCCGAGATCTCCTAGAAAGAGACATCAGTCTGGTCGTGGTGACGCAGGTTATGTTAATTCGCCGAGTTCTACCCTGCAAACGTCGCCCCCTCCGCCTGTGGGAGTTCAACCCGGAGGGACCACGAGTTCTCCAACATTTTCTTGGCATGACGCCCGTGGAGATGTACAAATTGTTCTTCGAACCACAAGTAGTGTGTCCGGATTCTACGGAGGACGCAGGTCTGAGCTGCAATCGTCCGGATACTCAAGTAAGTAACCTTGTGCCCGGACTCGCTATCCGTATATCTATCATAAAATTGCCCCTAAAAGAGCTGTCCTTTAAACAGGAGTGGATAGCGAAAGAAAAGCTAATCAGGTGTCCGGCCCCCCTCCCGGAGACCACGCGCGGGTCCCGTGCTAGTCAGGATGTTGGAGGTTGTGCCTTCAAAGGGAAGCGAGGGAGGGGACAATGAAGCTACAACCTCCTCAAAGGAGGTTGTCCGGAAGGGAGGAATCGAAAATTTTTCTCCTCAGGGGAAGAAGAGGACCGCCTCTGAAGACCCGGAGACCATGGCCTTAAAGCGGGGGAAGAAATCTTCGCCAGAGGGTCCTGTGCTGGGGGATACTTCAGACGAATTATGCCCTCAAGGGGATCAGCCCTCCACCGAGCCGTAAGTAGAGAGGAGTTTTCTTTTTAAGAAATGAGAGAAATCCCTGCTTTATATCTGAGAAGAGTAATCGCAAATTTACCTCGTAGCTCGGACCTTAGCCCTTCTCAGCAGAGCTCGTCTTCGGGGGATCTTCTTGTTGGAAATATGCCCTAGAGGCAATAATAAAAGGATTATTATTATATTTCCTTGTTCATGATAATTGTCTTTTATTCATGCTATAATTGTGTTATCCGGAAATCGTAGTACATGTGTGAATACATAGACACCAACATGTCCCTAGTAAGCCTCTAGTTGACTAGCTCGTTGATCAACAGATAGTCGTGGTTTCCTGACTATGGACATTGGATGTCATTGATAACGAGATCACATCATTAGGAGAATGATGTGATGGACAAGACCCAATCCTAAACATAGCACAAGATCGTAAAGTTCGTTTGCTAGAGTCTTTCCAATGTCAAGTATCTTTTCCTTAGACCATGAGATCGTGTAACTCCCGGATACCGTAGGAGTGCTTTGAGTGTACCAAACGTCATAACGTAACTGGGTGACTATAAAGGTATACTACGGGTATCTCCGAAAGTATATGTTGGGTTGACACGGATCAAGACTGGGATTTGTCACTCCATATGACGGAGAGGTATCTCTGGGCCCACTCGGTAATGCATCATCATAATGAGCTCAAAGTGACCAAGTGTCTGGTCACGGGATCATGCATTACGGTACGAGTAAAGTGACTTGCCGGTAACGAGATTGAACGAGGTATTGGGATACCGACGATCGAATCTCGGGCAAGTAACGTACCGATTGACAAAGGGAATTGAATACGGGATTGCTTGAATCCTCGACGTCGTGGTTCATCCGATGAGATCATCGAGGAGCGTGTGGGAGCCAACATGGGTATCCAGATCCCGCTGTTGGTTATTGACCGGAGAGTCATCTCGGTCATGTCTACATGTCTCCCGAACCCGTAGGGTCTACACACTTAAGGTTCGGTGACGCTAGGGTTGTATGGATATGAGTATGCAGTAATCCGAAAGTTGTTCAAAGTCCCGGATGAGATCCTGGACGTCACGAGGAGTTCCGCAATTGTCCGGAGGTGAAGAATTATATATAGGAAATGTAGTTTCGGCCATCGGGAAAGTTTCGGGGTCACCGGTATTGTACCGGGACCATCCGGTGATGGGTCCCGGGGGTCCACCGGGTGGGGCCACCCATCCCGGAGGGACCCATGGGCTGAAGTGGGGAGGGGAACCAGCCCATAGTGGGCTGGTGCGCCCCCCCCCTTGGGCCCCCCATGCGCCTAGGGTTGGGAACCCTAGGGGAGGGGGCGCCTCCACTTGCCTTGGGGGCTACTCCACCCCCTTGGCCGCCGCCCCCCTAGGAGATCCCATCTCCTAGGGCCGGCGCACCCCCTAGGGGGCCTATATAAAGGGGGGAGGGAGGGCAGCCGCACCTGAAGTCTTGGCGCCTCCCTCTCCCCTGCTACACCTCTCCCTCTCGTAGAAGAACGGCGAAGCCCTGCTGCGGTGACTGCTGCATCCACCACCACGCCGTCGTGCTGCTGGATCTTCATCAACCTCTCCTTCCCCCTTGCTGGATCAAGAAGGAGGAGACGTCACGCCGACGGTACGTGTGTTGAACGCGGAGGTGCCGTCCGTTCGGCGCTAGGATCTCCGGTGATTTGGATCACGTCGAGTACGACTCCCTCATCCCCGTTCTCTTGAACGCTTCCGCGCGCGATCTACAAGTGTATGTAGATGCACTCCCCTCTCGTTGCTAGATGACTCCATAGATAGATCTTGGTGAAACGTAGAGATTTTTTTTTGTTTTCTGCAATGTTCCCCAACAGTGGCATCATGAGCTAGGTCTATGCGTAGTTACTATGCACGAGTAGAACACAAAGTAGTTGTGGGCGTCGATATTGCCAATTTGCTTGCCGTTGCTAGTCTTATCTTGATTCGGCGGCATCGTGGGATGAAGCGGCCCGGACCAACCTTACACGTACGCTTACGTGAGACCGGTTCCACCGACTGACATGCACTAGTTGCATAAGGTGGTTGGCGGGTGTCTGTCTCTCCCACTTTAGTCGGATCGGGTTCGATGAACAGGGTCCTTATGAAGGGTAAATAGAAATTGGCAATTCACGTTGTGGTTTTGGCGTAGGTAAGAAAACGTTCTTGCTAGAACCCTATTGCAGCCACGTAAAAAACTTGCAACAACAATTAGAGGACGTCTAACTTGTTTTTGCAGCAAGTGTTTTGTGATGTGATATGGCCAAAGTTGTGATGAATCATGAATGATATATATGTGATGTATGAGATCATGTTCTTGTAATAGGAATCACGACTTGCATGTCGATGAGTATGACAACCGGCAGGAGCCATAGGAGTTGTCTTTATTTTTTGTATGACCTGCGTGTCATTGAGAAACGCCATGTAAATTACTTTACTTTATTGCTAAACGTGTTAGCCATAGTAGTAGAAGTAATAGTTGGCGAGCAACTTCATGGAGACACGATGATGGAGATCATGATGATGGAGATCATGGTGTCATGCCGGTGACAAGATGATCATGGAGCCCCAAGATGGAGATCAAAGGAAGCTATATGATACTGGCCATATCATGTCACTATTATTTGATTGCATGTGATGTTTATCATGTTTTGCATCTTGTTTACTTAGAACGACGGTAGTAAATAAGATGATCCCTCATAATAATTTCAAGAAAGTGTTCCCCCTAACTGTGCACCGTTGCGACAGTTCGTTGTTTCGAAGCACCACGTGATGATCGGGTGTGATAGATTCCAACGTTCACATACAACGGGTGTAAGACAGATTTACACATGCAAACACTTAGGTTGACTTGACGAGCCTAGCATGTATAGACATGGCCTCGGAACACAGAAGACCGAAAGGTCGAGCATGAGTCGTATAGAAGATACGATCAACATGAAGATGTTCACCGATGTTGACCAGTCCGTCTCACGTGATGATCGGACATGGCCTAGTTAACTCGGATCATGTTATACTTAGATGACTGGAGGGGTGTCTATCTGAGTGGGAGTTCATTGAATAATTTGATTATATGAACTTAATTATCATGAACTTAGTCTAAAATCTTTACAACATGTATTGTAGATCAAATGGCCAACGTTGTCCTCAACTTCAACGCGTTCCTAGAGAAAACCAAGATGAAAGACGATGGCAGCAACTATACGGACTGGGTCCGGAACCTGAGGATCATCCTCATAGCTGCCAAGAAAGATTATGTCCTACAAGCACCGCTAGGTGAAGCACCTGCTCTCCCTGCAGAACAAGACGTTATGAACGCTTGGCAGACACGTGCCGATGATTACTCCCTCGTTCAGTGCGGCATGCTTTACAGCTTAGAGCCGGGGCTCCAAAAGCGTTTTGAGAGACACGGAGCATATGAGATGTTCGAAGAGCTGAAAATGGTTTTTCAAGCTCATGCCCGGGTCGAGAGATATGAAGTCTCCGACAAGTTCTTCAGCTGTAAGATGGAGGAAAATAGTTCTGTCAGTGAGCACATACTCACTATGTCTGGGTTACATAACCGCTTGACTCAGCTGGGAGTTAATCTCCCGGATGACGCGGTCATTGACAGAATCCTTCAGTCGCTTCCACCGAGCTACAAGAGCTTTGTGATGAACTTCAATATGCAGGGGATGGAAAAGACCATTCCTGAAGTATTTGCAATGCTGAAATCAGTAGAGGTAGAAGTCAAAAAGGAACATCAAGTGTTGATGGTGAATAAAACCACTAAGTTCAAGAAAGGCAAGGGTAAGAAGAACTTCAAGAAGGACGGCAAGGGAGTTGCCGCGCCCAGTAAGCAAGCTGCCGGGAAGAAGCCAAAGAATAGACCCAAGCCCGAGACTGAGTGCTTTTATTGCAAGGAAAGTGGTCACTGGAAGCGGAACTGCCCCAAATACTTAGCGGACAAGAAGGCCGGCATCACGAAAGGTATATGTGATATACATGTAATTGATGTGTACCTTACCAGTACTCGTAGTAGCTCCTGGGTATTTAATACCGGTGCAGTTGCTCACATTTGTAACTCAAAGCAGGAGCTGCGGAATAAGCGGAGACTGGCGAAGGACGAGGTGACGATGCGCGTCGGGAATGGTTCCAAGGTTGATGTGATCGCCGTCGGCACGCTACCTCTACATTTACCTACGGGATTAGTTTTAAACCTCAATAATTGTTATTTAGTGCCAGCTTTGAGCATGAACACTGTATCAGGATCTCGTTTAATTCGAGATGGCTACTCATTTAAATCCGAGAATAATGGTTGTTCTATTTATATGAGAGATATGTTTTATGGTCATGCTCCGATGGTGAATGGTTTATTCTTAATGAATCTGGAACGTAATGCTACACATATTCATAGTGTGAATACCAAAAGATGTAAGATTGATAATGATAGTCCCACATACTTGTGGCACTGCCGCCTTGGTCACATAGGTGTCAAACACATGAAGAAGCTCCATGCAGATGGACTTTTAGAGTCTCTCGATTACGAATCATTTGACACATGTGAACCATGCCTCATGGGTAAAATGACCAAGACTCCGTTCTCAAGAACAATGGAGCGAGCAACCAACTTATTGGAAATCATACATACTGATGTGTGCGGTCCAATGAGTGTTGTGGCTCGCTGTGGCTATCGTTATGTTCTCACCCTCACTGATGACTTGAGTAGATATGGGTATGTCTATTTAATGAAACACAAGTCTGAGACCTTTGAAAAGTTCAAGGAATTTCAGAGTGAGGTTGAGAATCAACGTGATAGGAAAATCAAGTTCTTGCGATCAGATCGTGGGGGAGAATACTTGAGTCACGAATTTGGCACACACTTAAGAAAATATGGAATAGTTTCACAACTCACGCCGCCTGGAACACCTCAGCGTAATGGTGTGTCCGAACGTCGTAATCGCACTCTATTAGATATGGTGCGATCTATGATGTCTCTTACCGATTTACCGCTATCATTTTGGGGCTATGCTTTAGAGACTGTCGCATTCACTTTAAATAGGGCTCTGTCGAAATCCGTTGAGACGACACCGTATGAATTATGGTTTGGGAAGAAACCTAAGCTGTCGTTTCTAAAAGTTTGGGGATGCGATGCTTATGTCAAGAAACTTCAACCTGAAAAGCTCGAACCCAAGTCAGAAAAATGCGTCTTCATAGGATACCCTAAAGAAACTATTGGGTATACCTTCTACCTCAGATCCGAAGGCAAGATCTTTGTTGCCAAGAATGGATCCTTTCTAGAGAAAGAGTTTCTCTTGAAAGAAGTAAGTGGGAGGAAAGTAGAACTTGATGAATTATTACCTCTTGAACCGGAAAGTGGCGCAACTCAAGAAAATGTTCCTGAGGTGCCTGCACTGACTAGAGAGGAAGTTAATGATGATGATCATGAAACTTCAGATCAAGTTGCTACTGAACTTCGTAGGTCCACAAGGACACGTTCCGCACCAGAGTGGTACGGCAACCCTGTCTTGGAAATCATGTTGTTAGACAACGGTGAACCTTCGAACTATGAAGAAGCGATGGCGGGCCCGGATTCCGACAAATGGCTGGAAGCCATGAAATCCGAGATAGGATCCATGTATGAAAACGAAGTATGGACTTTGACTGACTTGCCCGTTGAGCGGCGAGCCATAGAAAATAAATGAATCTTTAAGAAGAAGACAGACGCGGATGGTAATGTGGCCATCTATAAAGCTCGGCTTGTCGCTAAGGGTTATCAACAAGTTCAAGGGGTTGACTACGATGAGACTTTCTCACCCGTAGCGAAGCTGAAGTCCGTCCGAATCATGTTAGCAATTGCCGCATTCTATGATTATGAGATATGGCAAATGGACGTCAAAACGGCATTCCTTAATGGTTTCCTTAAGGAAGAATTGTATATGATGCAGCCGGAAGGTTTTGTCGATCCTAAGAATGCTGACAAGGTGTGCAAGCTCCAACGCTCGATTTATGGGCTGGTGCAAGCATCTCGGAGTTGGAACATTCGCTTTGATGAGATGATCAAAGCGTTTGGGTTTATGCAGACTTATGGAGAAGCCTGCGTTTACAAGAAAGTGAGTGGGAGCTCTGTAGCATTTCTCATATTATATGTAGATGACATACTTTTGATGGGAAATGATATAGAACTTTTGGACAGCATTAAGGCCTACTTGAATAAGAGTTTTTCAATGAAGGACCTTGGAGAAGCTGCTTATATATTAGGCATCAAGATCTATAGAGATAGATCAAGATGCCTCATAGGTCTTTCACAAAGCACATACCTTGATAAGATATTGAAGAAGTTCAATATGGATCAGTCTAAGAAGGGGTTCTTGCCTGTGTTGCAAGGTGTGAAATTGAGCTCAGCTCAATGTCCGACCACGGCAGAAGATATAGAAGAGATGAGTGTCATCCCCTATGCCTCAGCCATAGGGTCTATTATGTATGCCATGTTGTGTACCAGACCTGATGTAAACCTTGCCGTAAGTTTGGTAGGTAGGTACCAAAGTAATCCCGGCAAGGAACACTGGACAGCGGTCAAGAATATCCTGAAGTACCTGAAAAGGACTAAGGACATGTTTCTCGTTTATGGAGGTGACGAAGAGCTCGTCGTAAAGGGTTACGTCGACACTAGCTTCGACACAGATCTGGATGACTCTAAGTCACAAACCGGATACGTGTATATGTTGAATGGTGGAGCAGTAAGCTGGTGCAGCTGCAAGCAGAGCGTCGTGGCGGGATCTACATGTGAAGCGGAGTACATGGCAGCCTCGGAGGCAGCGCATGAAGCAATTTGGGTGAAGGAGTTCATCACCGACCTAGGAGTCACACCCAATGCGTCGGGGCCGATCAAACTCTTCTGTGACAACACTGGAGCTATTGCACTTGCCAAGGAGCCCAGGTTTCACAAGAAGACCAGGCACATCAAGCGTCGCTTCAACTCCATTCGTGAAAATGTTCAAGATGGAGACATAGATATTTGTAAAGTACATACGGATCTGAATGTCGCAGATCCGTTGACTAAACCTCTCCCTAGGGCAAAACATGATCAACACCAGAACTCTATTGGTGTTCGATTCATCACAATGTAACTAGATTATTGACTCTAGTGCAAGTGGGAGACTGTTGGAAATATGCCCTAGAGGCAATAATAAAAGGATTATTATTATATTTCCTTGTTCATGATAATTGTCTTTTATTCATGCTATAATTGTGTTATCCGGAAATCGTAGTACATGTGTGAATACATAGACACCAACATGTCCCTAGTAAGCCTCTAGTTGACTAGCTCGTTGATCAACAGATAGTCGTGGTTTCCTGACTATGGACATTGGATGTCATTGATAACGAGATCACATCATTAGGAGAATGATGTGATGGACAAGACCCAATCCTAAACATAGCACAAGATCGTACAGTTCGTTTGCTAGAGTTTTTCCAATGTCAAGTATCTTTTCCTTAGACCATGAGATCTTGTAACTCCCGGATACCGTAGGAGTGCTTTGGGTGTACCAAACGTCACAACGTAACTGGGTGACTATAAAGGTATACTACGGGTATCTCCGAAAGTATATGTTGGGTTGACACGGATCAAGACTGGGATTTGTCCACTCCGTATAATTGAGAGGTATCTCTGGGCCCACTCGATAATGCATCATCATAATGAGCTCAAAGTGACCAAGTGTCTGGTCACGGGATCATGCATTACGGTACGAGTAAAGTGACTTGCCGGTAACGAGATTGAACGAGGTATTGGGATACCGACGATCGAATCTCGGGCAAGTAACGTACCGATTGACAAAGGGAATTGAATACGGGATTGCTTGAATCCTCGACGTCGTGGTTCATCCGATGAGATCATCGAGGAGCATGTGGGAGCCAACATGGGTATCCAGATCCCGCTGTTGGTTATTGACCGGAGAGTCGTCTCGGTCATGTCTACATGTCTCCCGAACCCGTAGGGTCTACACACTTAAGGTTCGGTGACGCTAGGGTTGTATGGATATGAGTATGCAGTAATCCGAAAGTTGTTCGGAGTCCCGGATGAGATCCTGGACGTCACGAGGAGTTCCGTAATTGTCCGGAGGTGAAGAATTATATATAGGAAGTGTAGTTTCGGCCATCGGGAAAGTTTCGGCCATCGGGAAAGTTTTGGGGTCACCGGTATTGTACCGGGACCACCGGATGGGTCCGGGGGTCCACCGGGTGGGGCCACCCATCCCGGAGGGCCCCATGGGCTGAAGTGGGGAGGGGAACCAGCCCATAGTGGGCTGGTGTGCCCCCCCTTGGGCCCCCCATGCGCCTAGGGTTGGAAACCCTAGGGGAGGGGGCGCCTCCACTTGCCTTGGGGGCTACTCCACCCCCTTGGCCGCCGCCCCCCCTAGGAGATCCCATCTCCTAGGGCCGGTGCACCCCCTAGGGGGCCTATATAAAGGGGGGGAGGGAGGGCAGCCGCAACTGAAGTCTTGGCGCCTCCCTCTCCCCTGCTACACCTCTCCCTCTCGCAGAAGAACGGCGAAGCCCTGCTGCGGTGACTGCTGCATCCACCACCACGCCGTCGTGCTGCTGGATCTTCATCAACCTCTCCTTCCCCCTTGCTGGATCAAGAAGGAGGAGACGTCATGCTGACCATACGTGTGTTGAACGCGGAGGTGCCGTCCGTTCGGCGCTAGGATCTCCGGTGATTTGGATCACGTCGAGTACGACTCCCTCATCCCCGTTCTCTTGTACGCTTTCGCGCGCGATCTACAAGGGTATGTAGATGCACTCCCCTCTCATTGCTAGATGACTCCATAGATAGATCTTGGTGAAACATAGAGAAATTTTTTTGTTTTCTGCAACGTTCCCCAACACTTCTTCCGGAGATGATGGAGAGCAGAACGCCTCCCCCTGCCGTGCCGCCTTGCGAGGCGGGCGACCCTGAGGTATCATCACGGAGGGTTTCTTCGAATCCGGCGGGGCCGAAAGGTAGTCATATGGCCCCCCAAAGCCCTCCGCGTCCGGCCTTCGAAAAGGGCCATCGGACGAGTCCCGCGCCGTCTGCTGCGCGGTCGGAGGAGCTGAAGGATCTGCTAGGGCGAGCATCTATCTCAGAGGAGCACCGTGCCTTGATGGGTACGGTGATTGAGAGGATTTCATCCGCGGAGAGCGTATTGCACGAGGCCGTCAGGAGTTTACTGACAAGTTTTGAGGTACGCGAAATAATGTACCCTTTTTGGACAGTTGCGCGTAAATAAGATGCGCCCTGTGTAGATAGTAGCCCCTGAGACTCTGTGCATTGTCAAAAGTGATGGCGCGCAGAGGATCATAATCCCAAGTGTCGGTGTCAAAACCGGCGGATCTCGGGTAGGGGGTCCCAAACTGTGCGTCTAGGCCGGATGGTAACAGGAGATAGGGGACACGATGTTTTACCCAGGTTCGGGCCCTCTCGATGGAGGTAATACCCTACTCCTGCTTGATTAATATTGATGATATGGGTAGTACAAGAGTAGATCTACCACGAGATCAAGGAGGCTAAACCTTAGAAGCTAGCCTATGGTATGATTGTTGTGTGTGGAGTTGATTGCTTACGGACTACAACCCTCCGGTTTATATAGACACCGGATAGGGTTAGGATTACACAGAGTCGGTTACAATGGTAGGAGATCTTGAATATCCGCACCACCAAGCTTGCCTTCCACGCCAAGGAAAGTCCCATTCGGATACGGGACGAAGTCTTCAATCTTGTATCTTCATAGTCCAGGAGTCCGGCCGAAGGTATAGACCGGCTACCCGAACACCCCCTAATCCAGGACTCCCTCAGTAGCTCCCGAACCAGGCTTCAATGATGATGAGTCCGGCGCGCAGGTTGTTCGGCATTGCAAGCGTGTACCTGTAGGAATAATGTCCGATTTTTGTAATGTAGTGCTCCTCGGCTTCCATACCCAATAATGGCCGTCTTCCACGTGTTCAAACAAATGCGAAAAGCCGGGGTGTTTTTACATCCACACCCCTAGCTGTATAAACGATCCGCCTATTTAACGGGATGGGGATTTAGGTCCAAACCACATCTTCTCCTTTCCGCGAGTTATCATCAGAGCGCTTCCAGCAAAGGTCCATTCCATCATGACCAGCCGTCGCAGCTCCTCCCCTCGCCCCTCCGGTCCCAAACCCGGGGACTGGGAGAGTTGCACCATCCCGCACAGCAAGTTAGTGTCACTTCAGGCCAAGGGCTTCCTCCCTCAGGCATGTATGGTCCCGGTCCGAGCCGGTCTCGCCACCTATAATGGCGGAAAACAAGCGGAGAGCACCCCCAATCCTTCTAAAGGAGAGCGGGTGTGCCTTGTCCCTTATCTAATGAGGGGACTGGGATTTCCAATTCACCCATTTCTCCGCGGGCTTCTGGAGTTCTACGGCCTCCAGCTGCACAATCTCACGCCCGCCTCCGTATTACACATTGCGGGTTTCGTCGCCCTTTGCGAGCTATTTTTAGGCGTTGAGGCTCATTTCGCGTTGTGGAAGAGGTTATTCTGCCTGGTGCCCCATTCTGAAAAGGGGTCTATATATCAAGTGGGCGGAGCCGAAGTATGGCGCATCGCCGGGACCAGATACCTATCCGGAACCCCAAAGAAGGCATCCGAGGACTGGCCTTCGGAATGGTTTTACATAGATGACGTCCCGCTACCGGACCCTATCCGGGTCGGTCTCCCTGAGTTCAACAGTGCTCCATTGAAGAAACGCTTGAGCTGGCGTCCGCGGAGCTCTCAGAGAGAAAGTGACAGGGACGTCCTTTACCTGATGGGCCGGATAAGACTATTGGCTCATTCCGGACTAACCATGATTGGAGTCATGGCCGCATGCATTATGCGGGGGGTGCAGCCGCTTCAATATAGAAGCCACCCCATGTGGGATTTCAACGGGGAGGATGACGCCACACGTTACGGTCATAAGGGGCCGGACTCATCCGCCGCCTTAGGGAAGATCTTATCCTCTTTGTATAAGGGAGAAAAGGAGGAATTCCTCCGCGTCAATCCGCATGCCGGATTCAGTATGTACGATCCTCCAAGTTGGGTAAGTGAACAATTGCACTTGCCCGTTTGTTTTATACTCCCATGGTTAGATAGGTAGTCTAACGACTTCAATGCAGGAACTGCGACAGGAGGTAAAGGACATAAGCAGCCGCCCTCCACAGCCCGAGGATCCAGAACGGTCCCTCAATCCGGACTCCGAAGAGGATCCGGACATATCGGTGGATCTTATCGACGGGGTGTTCCATCAGCTAAGCAAGGACAATACCTTGGTAGCCATCATGGCTGATTACCCAGGGTTAATTCCGGCCTCCCAGGTGACAGAAACCGGAGTCTCATTCCCTTGAGAGAGATTGCACTCTCGCGTATTCCGGTGTTTCTGACGACAACCGTGTTTTGCAGGAGAGTTTTCCGAGGCAGGAGGCCGAACCTGCGTCGGCTAGCCAACGAGGGGCCGCAGGGCCCCTGGGGCAAAAAGGAATGAAGTCCGGACTGAGATGCCGGCGCAACGGTATAGCGCACCCTCTGTTTGCCTAGTGTTATTCTATCAGGGCATATTTAACGTTCGTGCTATCTTCAGAACGAAGAGACCTCGCCGGACTACATCCGGAGAGGTTGCCAATCGCGCCTCCACCAGCCAGGCTCCAACGGCTGGCCAGGAAGCGGAGGCGAGCACAAGGCGCGTACCAGACGCTCCTCCGACAGAGGATGAGGACAGGTTGTCTGCCACAAATTCTGAAGTGGAGAGTGCCATGAACCACAGGCGTCGCCGGACAGTTCTACGCGACGCTTGTTTCTCCCAAGAGGCTTTAGATGCCTTTAATTCGGGAGATGCGTACCTCCGTGCCGCTCAAAATGGTTTAGCCAGAGCCACGGAGCAGTATGTAAAAGACATACGGGTAAGAAAATTTTGGTCAAATGTGTATATACCAGTAGCCCCCGAGACTTGAAACAGTTAGAGCAACTGATTTAAGGATCTTTTAATTATGGAGGTTCTTACAGAGAAGAATTCTGTACTGTCCCAGGAGCTGGAAAAGTGCAAGGCCCAACTAGAGGCCGCACTAGCCGCAGCAGGGGAGTCCAAAGAGACCCCCTCAGGTAAGATACACTTCGAAAGATTAGTATTGTGCGGTGTGGGTGTGAATCTGATAAATCATATTGCAGATGGCGCTGGACTCGATCCGGACAAACAACAACTCTTACGCCAGCTAAAGGCCGGTGAGAGTATGTTGACAAGGGTGAGGCGAGAGAAGAATGATCTTCAGGATGCCAACACCAAGCTGGACGTCGAACTTAAAGATGTTCGTGGCCAGCTGTCGGACTCCACGAAGGAGAATCAGCGGCTTCGACGCGGCATTTTTAGTAAGTGCTTGAATTAACTTTGAAAAAAGAGTTCGGCGAAGAAGTCGACTAACAGAGTAATGTCTGTAGGTATGCTCACAGGTCATCCTGCAGAGGAGATTCCCGGTTCTACGGGTGACCTTCTTCCCGAACTCATGCAACTGCACGAGCAAATTCGGTAGGCGATGTGGGGTGTTGCCCAAGCCTTATGGCCTGCCGACTCCATGCCCGAGGGCCTTGGAGAGCTTGCGGAGAAGCTGATGGGAGCTCGGCGGCGCTTCCGGTTGTGGAAGATATCGGCCTGCCGACAAGGCGCTAGGGAAGCCTGGGCCATGGTGAAGACCCGTTTTACGAAGTCTGACCCAAACCACATGGCCGAGGTCGGACCAGTGGGGCCTGACGGGAAGGAGATCCCTGTGAGCTTAGTATACGGCCAAGTAAAGTTGGCCGCGAAGTATTCCCAGCAGGACTGTAAATTAGACAGCCTGTTAGATGGTATAGAAGAGGAATACAATCAGTCAGAATGACTATGTAATTTTGAATTGACATGTGTAATGCCTTCTAGCCGGATTGTAGATCGTTTGTCGTTGCCGACCTTTTCGCTTCGACCTCGGGACCTGACGGTTCGGAGTGTGTCCGAATACCATAACAGTTATATAAGAACCGTGGTATGCGTGGAGACCAGGCGTAGGGGTCATTAGTGCTTTATCAAACAAGTGCCCAACTAGTTATGTTATATTACATGGTTAGTAAGAAACATCTTCCAGAGAGAATAGTTCTATTAGGGGTTCCTTTCGCTGGGAGGCATGCCCTAAAGTGCATGTCCGGACTGCGTAAAAAGACGCAGAAAAAAGCATCTGGGGGCGCATATAAAAAAGAAAAAAGATCATCTTTTATCTCACCGACCGAATATTCCCTTAAGAACACTAGCTTTCGGCTTCACCCAGTCTGAGGTACACATCCAGCTGACCCGGCAGTAACAATCGCAGAGGTGCTCCCTTTACCACCTAGCCGAACAATCGAGAACGTAGGGGTAAGCACAGGAGCCAGGCAACCCAGCTTGGCCAAAACTTAAGTCATATCGATGCATATAATGGTGAAGAAAAAGGTACATGCGGAAGTTTGATGCATGTGTTGGGCGTGAAGCCCGTATAAATAAGCTTCTGTTAAAGAAGCCCCCAGGTTTAATGAGCGCGAGTGGCGCGTCACTAGGTAAGCCTTTAAGGGCTATAAAAGAAAAGAGGGGAAGGAGAGAAATGTAAGACATAAAAATGCAAAAAATGGACAGAGGAAGGAGACGAACACAGAGTCCGGCGCTAGGCGTAGAATCTTCGGAGACGGGTGGCGTTCCACGGGTTCGGCTCGAGTCGGTTATCCGACGCATCTCGCAGGCGGTACGCCCCGCCAGTCAGGACTTGGTCGATTATGAATGGACCTTCCCACTTGGGCTTGAGTTTGTCCTTTTTCTTATCCGGCAGGCGTAGAACTAGTTCGCCAACATTGTAATTTTTGGCCTGTACTTCTCTGCTTTGATATCTTCGGGCCTGCTGTTGATAAAATGCGGAACGGGCTTTTGCCACGTCGTGCTCCTCCTCCAGGGCGTCCAAGTTGTCCTGCCGATCGAGCTCGGCTTCTCTTTCTTCGTACATGCGCACTCTAGGTGAGTCATGAATTATGTCGCAGGGCAGAACTGCCTTTGCGCCGTACACCATAAAAAATGGTGTGTATCCGGTGGTGCGATTTGGCGTGGTCCGCAGCCCCCATAGCACGGAGTCGAGCTCCTCTACCCAGTGCGTGTTAGATTCCTTGAGGGACCGCACCAGTCTGGGTTTAATGCCGCTCATTATAAGACCATTTGCATGTTCGACCTGGCCGTTGGTTTGTGGGTGATAGACGGAAGCATAATCGAGCTTGATGCCCATGTTTTTGCACAAGAGTTTTACCTCGTCGGCGGTAAAGTTTGTACCGTTATCGGTTATGATGCTGTGGGGGACGCCATAGCAGTGTACCACCCCGGATATGAAGTCTATCACAGGTCTGGATTCGGCCGTTTTAACAGGCTTGGCTTCTATCCATTTGGTGAATTTGTCCACCATGACCAGTAAGTATTTTTTCCTATCGGTCCCACCTTTAAGGGGTCCGACCATGTCAAGCCCCCAGACCGCAAAAGGCCAGGTGATGGTTATAGTTTGGAGTGCGGTGGGTGGCATATGGCTTTGGTTGGCAAAAAGTTGGCAACCAGCGCATCATTGGACTAAGTCCTGAGCGTCTGCCCGGGCCGTCGGCCAATAAAAGCCTGTACGGAAAGCCTTACTAACAAGGGACCGAGCAGCGGCGTGGTGACCACCGAGTCCGGCATTAATTTCAGCTAGAAGGTTCCGCCCTTCCTCTTCGGAGATGCACCTTTGAAGGACTCCGGATCACTAGCTAGGGTGATAATTCCGTTCGGCCCGGGCATCTTAAGCTTCATGTACCCGTAATGGGGTATTGCTTGGAAGATTGTGAATGCTTCCCGTCCCAGTAAAGCGTGATGTCCGCTCTTAAACGGGGCCACTTGAAACGTGACTTCTTCGGACCTGTAATTATCCGGCGTGCCGAACACCACATCTAGTGTGATTTTTCCTGTGCAGCGCGCTTCCCGACTGGGGATTATTCCTCTAAAGGTTGTGCTGCTTCGCTCGACGCGACTCCAGTCTATTTCCATTTTTTGAAGGGTTTCCTCATAAATGAGGTTCAGTCCGCTGCCTCCATCCATGAGCACCTTGGTGAGGCGAAAGCCGTCCACTATGGGACTGAGGACCAATGCGGCTGGTGCTCGGGCTGTTCAGAATTTAGGTTCATCACTTGCGTTGAAGGTAATGGCAGTGTCGCTCCATGGATTTATTGTTGCAACTTGATAGACTTCGGCGAGGCTGCGGAGTGTTCTTTTTCGCCTATTGTTTGATGCGAAAGTCTCGAAGACCATGAGAACGGTACTGGTGTTCTCAGGCTGGTTTTCTGCGGCCTCCAGGATTAAGAGATCCTCGCCAATTTTGGCCACCTGCCGGAGTATCCAACATGCTCTAAGGCTGTGAGTTGGTGTCGCGTCCTCTGTACTATGAATTCTACAGGGTCTATCAAGCCACCTTTCCAGTACAGTTCCATGCCCTGTAGAGGGTTTTGGCTTTTTGGTGTTTATCCCGGGTGTCCTATGATGATGCACCCTCTTAGTTCAGACGGGATTACTATTCAAGGCCGGATTATCCCAAAATTTTATTTCGGTTTTCCAGGTGCTTTCCATCGCACAATATTTTTGTACTATGGACGCCAAGTCAGCGAAGCGTGTAATATCACGGCGACTTATGGCGTTAAGGATTCCCTCGTCCGTGCAATTACTGCAAAAAATTGAGATTGCGTCTTCCCCGCGGCAATCCTTTATCCTGTTCATAACCATGAGGAATCTGGCCCAGTAATGATGTACTGTTTCCTCGGGCTTCTGCTTGATTTGGGAGAGATCGCTTATGTTCGGGTGGGCGGGTGTCGTTGAATCTGAAACCTTACCCAATCCAAGATTCGGAGGCCCAAGAGTTTCCGAACTCTGAAGTTCGGATTCTTGGATGTTGTCCAACGAATCTAGCCCGTTGCCTGATTCTAAGCTCAGGTCTTGAGTTACATCCTCCCCTCCGCGGGTATCCGGCTTGGAGGAGTCGGGAATTCGGATGTAGCTAGTCCTTAAAATAGATGAAGGGTCGCCGCACTGCGCCTCTACCACGGCAACGTGGTGGATGACTTGGGGAGAGTTAATTTCTCTTAGATCGGGTTTAAGCCCAACCTGGTCGTAATCCGTAGCGACCCCCAGGGCGGCGATGCGATCCAAGAGCTCGTTTACGGAAGAGAGCTCCATTGGATCTAGCTGCTCGACGAGCTCCGAGCTGACGTGTAGGTTGCTTTTGATGACCCGAGAGGTCACCGTCGGCGCAACAGCCGAACATGCGGTCATGAGGAAACCACCTAGCCGGAGGGTTTGGCCGACAGCCAAGGCTCCCTTAGCAACGGCGCCGTCTTTAAAGACGGGAGAAGGCATCCTTCCTGATTGTGACGGCACAGAGGTGTTGGGGAACGTAGTAATTTCAAAAAAATTCCTACGCACACGTAAGATCATGGTGATGCATAGCAACGAGAGGGGAGAGTGTGATCTATGTACCCTTGTAGATCGACAACGGAAGTGTTTGGTTGATGTAGTCGTACGTCTCCACGGCCCGACCGATCAAGCACCGAAACTACGGCACCTCCGAGTTCTAGCACACGTTCAGCTCGATGACGATCCTCGGACTCCGATCCAGCAAAGTGTCGGGGAAGAGTTCCGTCAGCACGACGACGTGGTGACGATCTTGATGTACTACCGTCGCAGGGCTTCGCCTAAGCACCGCTACAATATTATCGAGGACTATGGTGGAAGGGGGCACCGCACACGGCTAAGAATATGATCACACGGATCAACTTGTGTGTCTAGGGGTGCCCCCCTGCCCCCGTATATAAAGGAGCAAGGGGAGGAGGCCGGCCGGCCCCTATAGGCGCGCCAGGAGGAGTCCTCCTCCTAGTAGGAGTAGGACTCCTACTAGGAGGGGGAAGGAAGTGGGGAGGGAGAGGGAAAGGGGGGCTCCACCCCCCCCCCTCTCCTAGTCCAATTCGGACCAAGGGGAGGAGGCGCGCGGCCCACCCTGGCTGCCCCTCTCTCTCTCCACTAAGGCCCATAAGGCCCATTACTTCTCCCGGTAGGGTTCCGGTAACCCTCCGGCTCTCCGGTTTTCTCCGAAATCACCCGGAACACTTCCGGTGTCCGAATATAGTCGTCCAATATATCAATCTTTATGTCTCGACCATTTCGAGACTCCTCGTCATGTCCGTGATTACATCCGGGACTCCGAACTAACTTCGGTACATCAAAACTCATAAACTCATAATATAACTGTCATCGAAACCTTAAGCGTGCGGACCCTACGGGTTCGAGAACAATGTAGACATGACCGAGACACGTCTCCGGTCAATAACCAATAGCGGAACCTGGATGCTCATATTGGCTCCTACATATTCTACGAAGATCTTTATCGGTCAGACCGCATAACAACATACGTTGTTCCCTTTGTCATCGGTATGTTACTTGCCCGAGATTCGATCGTCGGTATCTCAATACCTAGTTCAATCTCGTTACCGGAAAGTCTCTTTACTCGTTCCGTAATACTTCATCTCGCAACTAACTCATTAGTTGCAATGCTTGCAAGGCTTATGTGATGTGTATTACTGAGAGGGCCCAGAGATACCTCTCCGACAATCAGAGTGACAAATCCTAATCTCGAAATACGCCAACCCAACATGTACCTTTGGAGACACCTGTAGAGCACCTTTATAATCACCCATTTACGTTGTGACGTTTGGTAGCACACAAAGTGTTCCTCCGGTAAACGGGAGTTGCATAATCTCATAGTCATAGGAACATGTATAAGTCATGAAGAAAGCAATAGCAACATACTAAACGATCGGGTGCTAAGCTAATGGAATGGGTCATGTCAATCAGATCATTCACCTAATGATGTGATCCCGTTAATCAAATAACAACTCTTTGTTCATGGTTAGGAAAGATAACCATCTTTGATTAACGAGCTAGTCAAGTAGAGGCATACTAGTGACACTCTGTTTGTCTATGTATTCACACATGTATTATTTTTCCGGTTAATACAATTCTAGCATGAATAATAAACATTTATCATGATATAAGGAAATAAATAATAACTTTATTATTGCCTCTAGGGGCATATTTCCTTCAGGAACGCCTCCCCCTGCGATACCGCCTTGTGAGGCGGGCGACCCTGAGGTATCGTCGCGGAGGGTTTCTCCGAATCCGGCAGGGCCGGAAGGTAGTCATATGGCCCCAAAGCCCTCCGTGTCCGGCCTTCGAAAAGGGCCATCGGATGAGTCCGGCACCGTCTGGTGCGCGGTCGGAGGAGCTGAAGGATCTGCTAGGGCGAGCATCTATCTCAGAGGAGCACCGTGCATTGATGGGTACGGTGATTGAGAGGATTTCATCCGCGGAGAGCGGATTGACAAGGCCGTCAGGAGTTTACTGACAGGTTTTGAGGTACGCGAAATAATGTACCCTTTTTGGACAGTTGCATAAATAAGATGCCCTGTGTAGATAGTAGCCCCTGAGACTCTGTGCGTTGTCAAAAGTGACGGCGCGCAGAGGATCATAATCCCAGGTCTAATCATGCCGCCTTCATACGTAGGTGGCGAAGTGTCCGGTGGCCAGCCGGACTGATGAATTTGCCGAGCTAAAGCGGCAACTTGATGTGGCAGATGCCGACATCGTGCTTGTCAACAAGCGGCTTGACGAGGCACAAGGTATGTAATTCCTCTGGCGGCACCTGGTAAGAGGAGCTTTATGCCAGTATCTTATAATGTGTGCGCTTGATGCAGATGGTGCTTCTGCCATGGAGAATCTTCGGGCGGAGCTTGCCCGAGCCAAGGAGCAAGCCAGGAAAAGTGATGCGGCTGCCGGAAAGGCAATTGAAGAGTTGAAAGCCGAACAGGCTGCTCACTGCCGAAGCAAGAAGAAATGGCCGAGATGGCCGTGAAGCTGAAGAACGCTGCTGACCGTTGCAAGCTTCTTGAAAAAGAAGATCGGGCGGAACAGACGGACCTGAATAAGGCCGTTGCCGATGCCAAGGATGCTCGCTCTGCGATGAGAGCTATGAAGGAGGAGCTGCGTCAGGCCGGAGAGATCGCGGTTGGAAAGCCCTTTATGCTGCGGAGGAAGTTCTGTGATCCTAAACATGCTCCGTTAGACCAGATGTGTAATACGGCGGACACCTATCTGGATTTGGCAGCGAGTGCCGCAGATGCGGCCGAACACTTCTGAGATGAAGAAGATCGCGAAGTGGAAAAGCTCTTCTGATCGCAGTTCCACAATCCAGAGCGTCCACTGTCATTAGCCGATCATTTGGCCGAATGGGCCGAGCTAAATAGGTTGTCCGGACTCGCCATGAAGTATGTCATGAGTCATCTATGGCGAGAGAGGCCAGAGCCGAAAAGTTATTTCAAATTGGTGCAGCAGTTCCTTGGTGCGGCGCCGCATATCAATGCGATGAAGAGGTCAGCGTGCATAGAGGGTGCACAGATGGCTCTTGCCCGTGTCAAGACATACTGGGCGGAAATGGAAGCCACCGCTGTTGCATCCCCAGACTCGGATGGAAGCCGAGTACCTGCCGAGCACTATTTTCAGAAAGTTCTGCAAGGCGCTCGTTTGATAGAGACGCAGTGCTCGAAGGATACTATATTCGAATAGCATATATTATTGTAAAACAATATTTTTATAAATTGTAGAAGCTTTTTATACTTGTGCCTGCAAGTATTATGATACCTCCTGTGCGGCCGTTTAACATATATGTATATATAATCTGAAAGATGGCAGTCGTCGGCTTCAGCCCCCACGCACATAATGCGGGGGTGTTCGCAGAAGGCGCATTTTCACACTTGATCCAACATCTTGGTACTACAAAGGAGGTGATAGCGCAGCGAACTAGGCAATCGGACTATGATGCTTTATCACTTTCACTTAGCCATAGGAGTTTGACAGTGAGGCTACTTATATAGCCCCTGGTGGCATCTGCGCTCGCCCTAACTCGGGGCGCGTATGTGCCTGGCCGGGAAACGGCCCTTCGTTAATGCGGAGGAATCCTAAAGATTCCGGTAAGTCATCGAGTGGTTGACCAGTCTCACGCTATATCATGATAGTCAGTTTTCGGCTTTCTCTATTGAGGTGCTCGCCTGGCCGAACTGGGGCACAATCGCAGTACTTCTCCTGGTGCCGCCTTAGCTGATAGAGCGGAACGTAAGGCAGCAAAACACAGGAGCCGGGCAAACCCAACATTTGACCAAAGACATGATTCGGAGCTGATGCATATAAGGCCAAACTCGCGACGCCGAACACTCCCTAAGGTATTCAGTCTTTATGAGGGCGGGCGGGATAACGCCCTTAGTAATAAGCTCCTAGTGTCCAGGTACGCGCAAAACTCGACGTGGCCACATGCCAAAATGCCAGCCTCCTCCTTGGTTATACCAAGAAACCAGGGGATGTGTATCAACAAGAGACAGTAAAAAAGGTTTACGCAGGGTCTTAATCTGAAAAGAATCATTAGAACGGGTCCTTGCTGCACGTCTGCGCCTGTGTCTCCGTTGTGCCGTATCCTGGACGGGCGTAGCACGGTGTTCATCTGTAAAAAGAGAGGAACTTAGTTGAAGAAAAATCGTGCCGAACATAAGTATACTAAATAAACAAAGTATAAATTGAAATGGGTAACATTGAGCTTTATTGTCTCTTGTTTTATATGCGCGGAGCCCCTAGTACAGGGGTATACGGCTATTAAGCCTTTATCAATTGTATGTTTATGCCGGACTCGTCTAGCCATGTCCGTGGTCTTGACGACCTGTTTAGGTGCTTTGGCTGGTGAAGCCGCTTTATTGTGGGGCTGTCAAGGCAGCCGCACTGTCTTCTGCACGAGAGGAACACTCAATGTTTTCCCTTTAATGAGATGATGCCTCGTGGACCAGACATCTTAAGCGTAAGAGATGCATAATGCGGTATTATGTTAAAGTGGGCGAAAGCTTCGCGTCCCAGCAGTGCTTGATAGCTACTTGAGAATGGGGCGATGTGGAAAGTTAGTTGTTCGCGACGGAAGTTATCGGGGGAGCCGAACATAACTTCTAGCCAGAGAGAACCCATACAGCGGGCATCCGGGCCTGGCATTACCCCTTGAAAGGAGGTTTTGCTATGGCGAATTTTTGTTGGGTCTATCCCCATGTTGCGGATTGTGTCCTGGTATAACAGGTTTAGACCACTGCCGCCGTCCATCATGACATTTGTAAAGTGGAGTCCGCCGATTATTGGATCTAATTCCAAGGCAGTCCAGCCTACGTTCCGGATACGTCTAGAGTAATCCTGATGGTCGAAGGTGATTGGTTTTAACAACCATTGGCGAGACTCCTTTGGGATAGGCCGTATGGCGCGTATCTCTGGTGGCGCCGTTCTGTTCGTCACGTGAAGTAAGTTTACTATTTTGACTTCTTGTGGGAAATCCTTTTGTTTCGTGGTGCTCTGCTTGTGGGGTTCGTCGTCGTCCTCACTTGGTGTGTTGAGCCCCTTGTGTTCGGCGTTGAGTTTGCCGGCTTGCTTGAAAACCCAACAATCTCTGTGGGTATGGTTCGCAGGCTTCCCGGGAGTACTGTGTATTTGACATATCTTGTCCAGGATTTCGTTTAAGTTGGATAGCTCGTCTTTGTTATCCTTGAGGGGCGGCTTTCTCTGATTCTGCCGCGAGCTTTTGAATCCGGCGTTGATCGCCGTGCTCTTTGGGCTGTTTCCCTTATTCCGGCGCTGGTCCTTGCTGCGTCGGGGTTTTCCGTTTCCATCCCTAACTTCGGATGTACTTGGGTTGCTGGTGCTACATCTTGCCAACCAGCTGTCCTCTCCTGCGCAAAAGCGGGTCATGAGGCTTGTTAATGCGGCCATTGTTCTTGGTTTTTCTTGGCAGAGGTGTCTGGCGAGCCATTCGTCTCGAACGTTATGCTTAAAAGCTGCTAGGGCTTCGGCGTCCGGACAGTCGACTATCTGATTCTTTTTAGTAAGAAATCTGTTCCAGAATTTCTGGGCTGACTCTCTGGGCTGTTGAATTATGTGACTGAGATCGTCTGCATCTGAAGGGCGGACATAGGTCCCTTGAAAATTTGCCTGGAAAGCATCCTCAAGCTCTTCCCAACTTCCAATGGTGTCTTCGGGAAGGCTTTTGAGCCAATGCCAGGCTGGCCCTTTAAGCTTGAGGGGTAAGTATTTTATGGTGTGGAGGTCATCTCCTCTGGCCATGTGTATGTGGAGGATATAATCCTTGATCCAGACCCTAGGGTCTGTTGTTCCGTCGTACGCCTCTATGTTTATGGGCTTGAATCCCGCTGGAAATTCATGGTCCAGCACCTCATCGGTGAAACATAGGGGGTGTGCGGCACCCCTGTATTTGGGTGTGTCGTGATGTTCGGATATTTGTTGTGTTACATTGCTTACTAGAGCTTGCTTTCTTGGCCCGTATATAGATCTGGCTGTGCCGTCTTTTTGATGCGGATCCTTTGGTGGATCACGTGCCGGCTTGTGTGCGGCGCCGCTTGCCGCTCCATGCTGGCCATGCGGTCGTCCATCCGACCGGATGGCTTTCCTATTTTTTGACTGCGGGGGCTCTAAGGCCTCCTCGTCAAATTCAGGTAGTAGCTTTCGCTTCGGATAGCTTTTTGTGCGGCGACTACCGCCATATTTGTCTGCGGTGTTACGTACTTTGCTCCATTTGATTCTGAGTGCATCTTCCGCAGTTTTGAGCTTCCGCTTCTGCTTTTTCAGGCTATGCGCAGTGGCGACGAGCCTTTTGTGGAGGTTCTTCTGCTCCATGAGTTTATCCGGTGTAAGGTCGTCCGGACTGTTGTTTTCGCCGGGGACAGGGTGTTCGGTTTGTTTATCCAAGTTGCCCTGTTCAGACGCTTGCTCGAAAGCATGTTCGTCGTCCGCCGGCTCATCCTGCTCTATGGCTGGGTCTGTATGGCTGCTGTCTCTATCGAGGCGGGGCTTGTAGTGGCGCTTCCGTCGCCGCTTTGATTGCTTTTCGAGTGAACGATCCCTCGTTGCATCCCTGTGTTCCTCGTTGTCGCTTCCTTTGGGTGTGTCCACCATGTATACATCATGAGATGAGGTGGCTGTCCAGTTCCCTATAGGCGTTGGTTCATGTTCATCTCCTACATCGTCGTCCATATCGTCGATGTCTTCGGAGTCGAAGTCGAGCACGTCATTTAAATTATCGACAGTGGCTACGAAGTGGGTGGTGGGTGGGCATCGAATTTCTTCGTCGTCCACATCCCAATCCTGCCGGTCATAGTCCGGCCAGGGTTCTCCTGACAAAGAGAGAGACCTGAGTGAATTCAGAATGTCGCCGAAGGGCGATTGTTGAAAGATGTCTGCGGCGGTGAACTCCATGATCGACGCCCAATCGGATTCGATCGTTGGGGCGCGGCGGGCTCGGGGTCCGGAAAGGAGTCCGGCACCTTGGAGTCACGGGCTTCGCAGAGGACAAGGCTGGTGTTCGGCTTGATCGCCGTAGAGATTGCAGCCCCCGAGGCGGTGTCTAACCACCCATCCCCGATTGGTGTGATTGGCTCCGAGCTAGGGGTCGGAGCGGACACAGATGCGGCCTCCAGGGCACTGTTCGGCGGCAGAGCTAGATCATGCCCATCGTGACAATGCGGCGCGCTCGGCTGTGGCTCGAATCCGTCGAAGATCAAGTCTCCGCGGATGTCAGCCGTGTAGTTCAAACTTCCCAATCTGACCTGATGGCCAGGGGCGTAGCTTTCGATCTACTCCAGATGACCAAGCGAATTGGCCCGCAGTGCAAAGCCGCCGGATACGAAGATCTGTCCGGGGAGAAAAGTCTCACCCTGGATCGCATCGCTGTTGATGATCGGAGAAGCCATCGGGCCTAAAAGTGACGACACAAAGGAACTCTCAATGAAAGCACCAATGTCGGTGTCAAAACCGGCGGATCTCGGGTAGGGGGTTCCGAACTGTGCGTCTAGGCCGGATGGTAACAGGAGGCAGGGGACACGATGTTTTACCCAGGTTCGGGCCCTCTTGATGGAGGTAAAACCCTACGTCCTGCTTGATTGATATTGATGATATGGGTAGTACAAGAGTAGATCTACCATGAGATCAGAGAGGCTAAACCCTATAAGCTAGCCTATGGTATGATTGTTGTTCGTCCTACGGACTAAAACCCTCCGGTTTATATAGACACCGGAGAGGGCTAGGGTTACATAGAGTCGGTTACAATGGTAGGAGATCTACATATCCGTATCGCCAAGCTTGCCTTCCACGCCAAGGAAAGTCCCTTCCGGACACGGGACGAAGTCTTCAATTTTGTATCTTCATAGTCCAGGAGTCCGGCCGAAGGTATAGTCCGGCCATCCGGACACCCCTAATCCAGGACTCCCTCAATCGCCTCGCCTTCCCGAGTAGAGCACAAACCCAATCAACCTAAAAAATAGCATGAACCCTTCCGCTGGTATGGGTCGGGATCCATCGTGCCTCCATGGCCCTAAGACCACCAGAGGCGTGGCGGACCGGGGCGCCGACAGAAGGCAGAGAAACCCCAATTGCATATGCAGACGCGAGAGGAGGCGAAGGGTATGACTGAGTGTTTTACTCATGTGTGAAATTTTGTGAAGAAATAATATCGGTGATATTCTAGGCAAAAAAAATCGGTGCTATAAAAAAAGACCATGTTAAAGTAATTTTGATATATGATTTCTGTTTTTCACTAAAAATGGCACAAATGTCAACTTTTAGCATCATATATGAGTACAACAAATCGACTAGGTTAGCCTAAAATATAGAAGCTATATGTTTTTTTACTATTTTTAGTTTTTTTCTATTTATAGTGGGCACAATGGAACCATATGCACTGTTGTATTTTTGTCTTCTTTTTAGAATTATATTTTTATCGGTATTTATTTTTAATAATCTGCTAAACTTTACTGATCAAGGTTAAAAAAGATAGAGGAATAGAAATAGGAGCATGGGTTGGCCTAGCCAAGCCAGATGTCTCTACCCGATAGAATGGCGAAACTTGGCAAGGCTATGAGCCTCTGCACTTGAGACACGACCTATGAAACAAAAATTACCACTGCGAAACTCAGATTTCCTACTAATGATTTTCCTAATGATTAAGCCATACGTGCCTCCTGTGCCATTAGCAATTTGTTTCGAATCTGAGGCCGCAAAGTATGTACATCGCTGTCACGGTCGGTCAGTCTGCGACTCTAGAAGAAGACCGTTGCGGTTGAGGCATTCACGTCAGCGCGCCAACCGAGCCCGACCGTGACCCTCCTGAGGGCCCCCATCCACACCGTACACCAGCCATAGTGGCCTGGAGAAAGCCCAGGCCCACTTCCCTGCTACTGCAACGGCTCCGGCCCACGGCCCGTTCTAAATCAGTATCGTCCATCCTCAGCTCAGATCGGGGTTGCGGTGGCGGCCACCGGCGACCGCAGCCTCCTCCCCGCCGTCGCCAAAACCCGCCGGAGAAATCGCGCCGCCCCGCCCCACACCTGACGCCGCGGCGTGCCTATCCACCAGCGCCGCCACGCGTGGGGGCCGTCGTTGCAGATACCGAGACACGACGAGCAATCGCCACCACCAACAGATTCACCGAGGTATGTGAAAACATGTGATGTACTTCTATCAGCTCATCTCCATACGCGACATGCATGCGAAATCAGTAGCATCCACCTACCCACCAACGCCTCCAACATCCATCAGCACATGAGAAACAAACTGACAAACTTCTGAAGAAAAAATAACAACACTGACACTAGGATTCAGAGCCTGCAAATTCACCATGTTCAGACAATAGGCAAGATCAGACTAGCCTTGCAACAAAGATCAGGTATGCATCCATGCGTTCACCAAAGAGTTGGATTCGGTTCGGTTCGGTTCACAAATGTATACCCATCTCTTTATGTACATCACCAACCACCACACAAAGGAGAGCTAGCAGTACATACAACAATACTGGAGTATACCCCCCTAACACCAAGTAACCAACACAGCACAACACAACACCCTCTCCCCCCTACCTTACCCATTTTCCCCCAGCACACTTATACCAGCCCCTGCCCCCTCTAACGAACTACAGTACAGAATTACCTCACCTTAACTCCCTCCATATACCCCCACCCCCACCACCACCACCACCACCAGCCCCCAAAACAAATTTACATCTCCTTATACCACACCATTTGTACCACCCCCAACCCAATCCCATCACCCCCACACCCCAACAAAAACCAAGAATCCAACTGACACCACTACTGCTGCTTCCACAGAATCTAAATTCAGCTAAAGATCCTTATTTTGGCGCCGGTCGACGGCGACGCCGGGAAACGTTTTTTCTTTACCTACCTAGGCTGCGGGCGCGCCGGGAACGACTTGGCGTGCCTCATCTGCGGGGTCTGTTTCGGGGTCGACGAGCGGGAAAGCGTCTGGGAGCGCAGCACCATGTCCACCATCGACGTCGTCTGGTAGGCCTGGATCAGGCTCTCGCTGTCCGTGGAGTCGCCGCGGGCGGTCGCCCTCTGCCACGAGTGCGAGCTCAGGCCCGACAGCACGTAGGCGCGCCCGGACGCCTCGTACCTCTGCCGGCTCGCCATCCTCTCCTGCATCTCCTTCAGCTCGGCGTCCAGCGACTGGCACAGCCGGTCACCGGACTGCCCCGACGCTGATCCCATGATCATTCTCCGGCAGTCCTCGAGCAGTGAGACAGCGTGTGCCAGCTCGCCACGCTCCGCGGAGAACCTTGCTGCGGCCATCACCTCGGCTGCATGAAGACGGTTCTTCTGCCGGTCCACCTGGATCGACACGGTTTGCACCGACACGAATGCCGGCCTGGAGATCTTCACCTGCACCTCAGCCATGTTGATGGTCTCCTTCATCAGCGGATCTTTGTAGACACAGCCAACTTTGAGAAGTGCCGTTTCTTCGCCACACCCTTGGGGAACGTTCAGAGTCATAAGAAAATCCCTTTCCTCTTCAGCATACAGGTCACCAACATCAATGGACCCATTCCTCTTATCATCTGCAATTCTGCTGGAGTAGCTGCCTGATCTGATGGAACCAAAGTGCACATCAGGGTGGACACTCTCCACCTTTACACGTAAATCCTGTGCGACCACACTCAAAAGTCCACCAATACATTGAGCAAATGCATCTTGGATGGTAACCTCTGTCTCGATGAATGAAAAGGTCCCACCAGAGGTTTGAGAGATCGAATGGAGCGAAACTGCATCATGGTCAGCACCGAACCCGAACACATGAACTGGTACCTGCTGACTACCATTAGTAGATGGCAAGAGCGCACAATACTCCGCTGATGCTTTCTGTGCACTGGCAGTTGGTGAGACTGTAAATGGTTTGTGTGCACCGGTACTTGGTGAGACTGTATATGTGTCTTGCCCGTCTGATAAAAGGATAATGCTGCAGACTGGATTCTTGGCCTGTCGTTCTTCAATCACTTTGGAGCCTTTTCTCAGACCCTCAGCAATGTTGGTGCCACCATTTGACGTCAGAGAATTGACTGCTAGCAAGCTTTGCTTACGACCAGATTCGGTCATCCGACGAAGAGGGAAGAGCCTGCGTGCAGATGATGAGAAGGCGATGACAGAAAGCCGATCTGAGGAGCCAAGGTTCTGAATGACAAACCCCATGGCCCTCTTCAGCAATGCAAGTTTGGTACCAGCCATGCTACCACTGACATCAAGCACAGTGATAAGATCAACTGGGGCTCGACCAGTGTTTGGGCTACTGTCATCTCCAGGTACATGCAAATTCTGAGCAAGGGGTGCCTTTAGATGAATTAGAACAGTGAAGCTTCTTTCTGAAGTACTTTCTGGTATTTCAGTGAACTCAGGGTGTGTCGTTATCTCTACTGTTCTTGAACATCCTTGCTGATGGTCATCGGTTGCTTCACACAAATCCAAGGGCTCATCATCATTGAAAACACTTCGGTCAGTGTCAGGCAACAAACAAGTTACATGATGAAGGCGGCCAGAAGAACGAGCACGAGGGAGTGGTCGCAATAGTGTCATGTGGCCGCCATTTTGCTGCCCATTAACAGGATTAATCCTTGCACTTCCTTGAGGGATTGCAGCAACCAGCGGGCCACGGAATGGAAGTTCCTTCCATTCGGTGCGACAAACTGGGCAATTGTTGCTTCCATGCTTAACATTTGCAGATATGCAATGGAAGTGAAAGGTATGTGAGCACTCTGCCGTGAATAGAGCATGGCCCTGACCAGGTTTCATTATGGTCAAGCATATTGCACATGTTTTCTGCAAAAAAAGAAAGGATATAAAAAGGATTAGGATACAGACATTAAACAGTGCTGAAAATGAATCTGGGAATGCATTTATCTGTGTACATACAGTAGTAGTAGCAACTATCAAGTGATGGTGCAAACTGAAGTAAAGAAGACCAGCCAATTAAATATCTAAACGTCACAATAATAAATGCATAGATCAAGAAGATGAAGTTAACCATGACTTTTTGATTTTTCAGTTGTCCTCGTCATTTATTTATTTTCTATAGATAGTTTTGCCGTGATGAATAAGTCATGGGTTGCTAAACCTTCCTCTATAAACCTTTGCCAAATGCTGCAGTTTGACAGTGTCAGGCTTCCACTTTCAGTGTCAGGCTTCCTCTATAAACAAACAAAACCTTGCTTACCGGCCGCACTTTCAGACTTTCAGTTGAGAAGAACAAACTTGCTCAAGGTATAGTCATGTGGCAAGGCGAATCCCATGGTCCAGCTAATTTACAATGGGATAGTAATCTAACATTATCTGAGTGATATAGGTGCCTTAGTTTGAATAATTCATTGATGACTAGCCACTACACCTCACCCTTATATGAACAGAAGATCAAAGGGCTGACCTTCCACATACATTTCAAAACACTACTAATTGTGTCCTCGGCCTTAGTCGCACCACCGTACACCACTGATTTTATAAAATAACAAAGGATAATGCAATTTAATAATTGCAGATGGGCATGACCAGAGTACTAATCCTTTTCCAATTCTGGCCACTGGGCACCCTAAAGCGAGACGGTGGTGGGCTCTTGGGAATCCATATGCCCTCTCCTGTCATAGGGAAAATTACATGAAAGAATGCAACAAGGGATCTGAGAATAGTGCCCAAGCAGTGGGATCTGAGAACAGTAACAAAACAGCTGTTCTGAAAAGGATGGTAGACCATGAAGATGAAGTTATCCATAAGTTTTCGATTTTTCAAACGTCGTTATCATTTAACATTTCATAGATATTTATGTTGTGATGAATAAGTCATGGATTGCTTGAATGCTAAAAAATACGTTACTATTGCCAACCACCCTCGAAAAACCTTTGCCAAATGTCACAGTATCAGGCTTCCATCAGAAAAGAAAAAAAAACTTACTCAGGAGCCGCACTTTTAGACTTTAGATTTGATAAGAGACTTGCTCAAGGTTTTAGGTAGTCATGTAGCAAGGCGAAGCTCATGGTCAAGCTACTTTACAATTGGAAGTGGTAATTTCTAACATTATCAAGTGATGTAGGTGCCTTAATTTGAAAAATTCATTGCTGACTAAACAATGCACCTCACCCTGTAAGACTAGAAAATCAAAGAGCCGACCTCTCACGAGCATTTGAAACCCAAAGCTAACCGTGTCCCCGTGTCCGTTTAGGACCCTTACACGTCACCGATGCAGTACATGAGAAGGGGCACTGCAACTTAATAATCCCCTTCTGTTCTGTTTTTTTTTTTTGCTGAGAGAATTCAAGAAGGGATCTGAGAACAATGCCCAAGCAGCTGTTTTGAAAAGGATGGTGGTCCATGAAGATGGAGTTATCCATGAGCTTTCGATTTTCCAAGCGTCATTGTCATTTAACATTTCGTAGATAGTTTTGTTCTGACGACCAAGTCATGTATTGCCTGATCGTGAAACAAATACATTAGTATTGTTGACCACACTCGAAAACCATTGTCAAATGCCCACTGTATCAGGCTTCTATCAGAAAAAAAAAGGAACAACCTTGCTACTGTGCACTTTCAGACTTTCAGTTGTGAAGAAGAAACTTGGTCAAGGTTTTGGTATTTACCTAGCAAGGTTAAGATCCATGGTCAAGCTAATTTACAATTGGAAGTGGTAATCTCCTAGCATTTTCGAGTGATGTAGGTGGCTTAATTTGAATAATTCATCGCTGACGAAACAATAGTACACCTCATCACCCTGTAAGGCCAAAAGAGCAAAGAGCTTCTGGGCACTCCAAAGAGAGATGGGAATCCAGCCCCTCCTGTTCCGATTTATCTTTGTTGAAATAATGCAAGGGAGTGGTATTCTTGTTAGAATTATCATAGTGATGTGGATGCCTTGATTTGAATAATTCAATTTTCTGACGAAAGAAACCACCTCACCATGTAAGACCAGGAAGAAGATCAAAGAGCTGACCCCCCCACAAACATTTGAAAACCCAAACCTAAACCGCTCCCCGTGTCCGCTCAGCGCCGCGCCACGTCATTGATTCCATAGCCCATAGCATAACTAGGGATACTGTCAGCTTAACTAGGGATACTGCAGCTTAACAATTTGCAAATTGGCATCATCTGGCGGAAACTAATCACCTTTTCCAAATCTGGCCTCTGGGCGCCCTAAAGGAGGCTCCGGTGGGCTCCCAGGCATCCATTCCATGGGCACCCACCCTCCTGTTCTCAAACGTTTTTTTCCCTTGTGTGTGTTGGAAGAATGCAAGAAGGCATCTGAGAACAGTGTCCAAGCAGCTGCTGCTGCTGTGAAAAGGAGCTATGTATGTCACTGCCTCCTCTTTATGCCTCCACGAAAAGAAGTGAAGTGAATGAGGATGGCTGGCTATCTAGGAGGAGGAGGAGGACTAGGACTAGGAGGAAAAGGTGAGTGATGAGGAAAAAGATGTGTGGACTATCCTTCTATCTATGGAGGAGGAGGAGGAGGAGGACCCCAGCAGTAAAGAAAGACAAACTCCCCCACTCCATGATGATATTCCCCATCCACCATTGCGTTGCCCCCATCTCCTCCTCCTTTTCCACCCCCTGTGTTCTTCACCGCACTTTGTGCGTGTGTGTGTGTGTGTTGAAGGAATGAAGAAAGCTACTTGCGCGCATCATTGGAAGCACAAGAACGTCACAGGTGTACAACCTGAATCCAAGCTTTAAGTACCTTTTTGTGAGGGATTAGAGCTTAATTAACTGAGAAAGCAAAGATAAATCAACACACTGGATAGATAGATGGATAGATCTTTGCAGCAAGTTCTTTATTTTTCTTTCGATGTTTGTTACAGAAGACATGGTTTGGTGGTGGTGGTGGTGGTACCTTGAAGGACTTGCTGCCGGACTTGGAGAGGCGGAGGCCGGCGGAGGTGGGCGTCGGGGTGGTGGGCATGAGCGCGCCGGGGCCCTTGGCGCTGCCCGGGTCGGCGGTGGGGGTGGTGTTGGCGCTGGTGGCGTAGGAGGAGGCGGAGGAGGAGGCCGCCGGCGAGACGAGCGCGGCCGTGGAGGAGCCCGTGGAGGGCGGGCCGGCGTCCAGGTCGTCCAGCGTCCGGGGCACGTAGACGCAGAGGTTGAGCCCCAGCGACATCTTGGCCTTCCTCCATCTGCTCTCCATCCGCTCCTCTCCGCGCAGCAAACCAACCAACCAACTGCTACGCACCACTTCAAGTCAAGCCGAGCTGAGCTGAGCTTGCTACTCAGTGACTGTACTGGTCGGTAGGTGCGGGGTGGGTGAGAGGCGAGGTCAGAGCTCAGAAGCCAAGCTGGCGGCGCTTTTGCTCCGTCGGGGGCTCGCTGACCGCCGCCGTGGAAGCCATGGCCATGGGGTAGAGATGAAGCAGAGCAGCTAGCAGGCAGGCGCTAAAATAAATGGATGGAGGGGAGGTGAGGGTTGGAATCTGGGACAAAGATTGTGCGAGAAAGAGAGAGAAAGCGGGATGGGTATTTGACCTCAGGCAGCCATGCCAAGGCAGAGAGAGAGAAGACGAAGTAGAGAGAGAGAGGAGGTGCGAGGGGGAGAGGGAGCAGCCTTTTAAGAAAGAGGGGAGGAGAGGGAGGGAGGGGGGAAAGGCAGCGAGCAAAGCAAGCGGGGGGCACAGTCCACAGGGCGGGGGAGGAAGAAAAGCTGGAAAGAAGGAGATGATGGCGAGGACTGAGTGAGTGAGCGAGCTTGCGAGGCGCTCAGCTCAGCTCAGGTCAAGTTGTCGATGGTGGTGCGTGAGTAGAGTACTCTACTGGCGAGTGAGTGATGTGTGGGCAACGGCTCGGCGGGGGAAGACGACGAGCTGGGCGCCCCATGTAATATAATCATCCTCGCCCTCTGTTTTCTGTTTCTGCTGGACGCGACACGACACGACATGTACGCTAACGCCGGCCCACCTCCCGTTTCCGTTTTCTCTGCCAGTGGCAGGCAACGCATATTATTCATTGTTATTCATTCATTCATTCACAGGTTTTGTTCTGTTCCTTGTTTCTTTTTCCATTGCCCTGATGATGATGATGATAACAGAAATGAGAAATTGGGAGGGCGGTTTTCATTTAGAGTGTGACCAGGTCTCAGTCGAGAAGTCTCAATCAAATGATGTAACATGTAAAAAAGAAAATAGAAAAACTAAAAAAAATACACGAATACTAGTGTAAGATCTCACGAACGTAGCGTAGCGTCGGCTGAGGTCTAACCAAGCCTAAGCCGACTGAGGTTTAACAAGACTGTTTCGTTTATATTTTTCTTACGGAGGGTCACTCACTCGTTTGGTGCTTGGTTTTGCCGGTGCTTTTGCGTCACGGGTATCTCTCGTGTCGCCATTGATGGGCACACGCATTTACACTCATTGTATGCCGGGTTGCTGTTCATGTGCCCGCTGCCACCACCACCACTAGCTGCTGCTACTACTACACCTCTGTGGAATTTTCTCTCCACTAGTAGCAGTGGTGCTACTCATGTACTACACGAGCCATGAATTTCGTCGAAACTAGTTAAGCTAAGCATTATCTCAAACCAGAAAAGCGTGTGGGATTTCTAGTTTTTCTATCA
>NC_053027.1:554997823-555012594 GCF_003073215.2 Triticum urartu | reverse complement strand
AAGATTCAAATATTGTTCATAGATAATCTTGATCATAAACCAACAATTCATCGGTCTCAACAAACACACCGGAAAAAGAAGATTACATCGAATAGATCTCCACGAGAGAGGGGGAGAACATTGTATTGAGATCCAAAAAGAGAGAAGGAGCCATTTAGCTACTAACTATGGACCCGAAGGTCTGAGGTAAACTACTCACACTTCATCGGAGTGGCTATGATGATGTAGAAGCCCTCCGTGGTGGATTCCCCTTCCGGCGGAGCTCCGGAACAGGACCCAAGATGGGATCTCGTGGATACAGAAAGTTGCGGCGGTGGAATTAGGTTTTTGGCTCTGCATCTGATCTTTTGGGGGTGCGTAGGTATATATAGGAGGAAGGAGTATGTCAGTGGAGCAACGGGGGGCCCACAAGGCAGGGGGCGCGCCCTAGGGGGGTGGGTGCGCCCCCACCCTCGTGGCCTTGACATGGGTTCCAAGTCTCCTGGATCATGTTCGGTGAGAAAATCATGTTCCCGAAGGTTTCATTCCGTTTGGACTCCGTTTGATATTCCGTTTCTTCGAAACACTGAAATAGGCAAAAAACAGCAATTCTGGGTTGGGCCTCCGGTTAATAGGTTAGTCCCAAAAGTAATATAAAAGTGGAAAATAAAGCCCAATATGGTCCAAATCAGTAGATAATATAGCATGGAGCAATCAACAATTATAGATACGTTGGAGACGTATCACTAATGCCCTTAAGATCATCAAGAGTATATCCAATAGCAGCACGGTGCTTCTTCAGAGTTTTCAATAGTCTTTCTTCTTCATGCTCTGAAAGGTTAGCACTAATAATAGCATGATATATCATTTTCTCATCGAGATAAGCATATTTAAGAGTATCATGTAAAGGTTTGAGCTCAAACACGGTGTCACCCTTGGGTGGAGGAGGATCCCCTAGGATTTCAACAGGCAAATTGTGTTTCAGGATAGGTTCCTGTTTAAAGAATACTTCATCTATTTCCCTTCTTTCATTCATAAACATATCATTTTCATGGTCTAGCAAATATTGTTCTAAAGGATCACTAGGAGGTACGGCAATAGAAGCAAGACCAATAATTTCATCCTTACTAGGTAATTCTTATTCACGGTGTTGTCTACTAAATTTAGAGAAATTAAACTCAAGAGACATATCACCCAAGCCAATAGTAACAACACTCTTTTCGCAGTCTATCCTAGCATTGACTGTGTTCAAGAAGGGTCTACCAAAAATAATGGGACAAAAGCTATCTTGTGGGGAACCAAGAACAACAAAATCAGCAGGATATTTAGTTTTCCCACACAAGACTTCAACATCTCTAACAATTCCAATGGGTGATATTGTATCTCTATTAGCAAGTTTGATGGTAACATCAATACCTTCTATCTCAGCAGGTGCAATTTCATGCATAATTTCTTTGTATAGGTCATGAGGCATAGCACTAGCACTAGCACCCATATCACATAAGCCATGATAACAATGTTCTCCTATTTTAACAGAAATAACAGGCATGCCTACCACAGGTCTATGTTTATCTTTAGCACAAGGTTTGGCAATTCTTGCAGTTTCACCGAGAAATAAATAACATGCCCATCAATATTATCAGCTAAGATATCTTTAACAATAGCAATATTAGGTTCAACTTTAATCTGCTCAGGAGGTGTATAAGTTCTAATATTTCTTTTATGAACCACAGTTGAAGCTTTAGCATGATCCTTTATCCTAACAGGGAAAGGTGGTTTCTCAACATAAGAAGTAGGAACAACAGGATCATTATAAGTGATAGTCTTTTCTTCAACTTTAATAGGTGCAGCTACTTTTACTTATATGGGAGGATGATATTTAAACCACTTCTCTTTGGGAAGATCAACATAAGTAGCAAAAGATTCACAGAAAGAAGCTACTATCTCAGAGTCAAGTCCATATTTTAGTGCTAAATTTACGGAAAACATCGGTATCCATAAAAGATTTAACACAATCAAACTTAGGTGTCATACCTGACTCCATACCTTCGTCGAGATCCCAATCTTCAGAGTTGCGTTTAATTCTATCCAATAAATTCCATTTGAATTCAATAGTCTTCATCATAAAAGAGCCAGCACAAGAAGTATCGAGCATGGTGCGATTGTTTTCAGAAAGCCGAGCATAAAAACTTTGAATAATTATTTCTCTTGGGAGCTCATGATTGGGGCATGAATATAACATTGATTTAAGCCTCCCCCAAGCTTGAGCGATGCTTTCTCCTTCGTGAGGCCAAAAATTATATATATAATTGCGATCACGATGAACAAGATGCATAGGATAAAACTTCTGATGAAATTCCAATTTCAATCGTTTGTAGTTCCATGACCCCGTATCATCACATAGCCTATACCATGTCGATGCATCTCCCTTCAAAGATAAAGGGAAGACCTTCTTCTTAACAACATCATCGGGTATACCTGCAAGCTTAAATAATCCACAAACTTCATCCACATAGATTAGGTGCTCATCAGGATGTCGTTCTGTCTCCTGCAAAAGAATTAGCTAGCAGTTTTTCTAACATACCCGAAGGAACTTCAAAGGGAACATTTTCATTTTCAGTAGGTTCAGTAGGTTGAGGAGAAACTCTTTGTTCTACTGGTCAGGGTGAAGATACCCCAAACAAGCCCCTCAGAGGATTACCTTCCATAGTAACAAGTGACAGTAAATTTCAGCACACTATATAAATTTTTCCTTACCAAATTCCACCTACCAAAGGCGCTTCACTCCCCGGCAACGGCGCCAGAAAAGAGTGTTGATGACCCACAAGTATAGGGGATCTATCATAGTCCTTTCGATAAGTAAGAGTGTCGAACCCAACAAGGAGCAGAAGGAAATGATAATCGGTTTTCAGCAAGGTACTCTCTGCAAGTACTGAAATAAGTGGTAACAGATAGTTTTGTGATAAGATAATTTGTAACGAAGTAAATAAAGTGCAGCAAGGTGGCCCAATCCTTTTTGTAGCAAAGGACAAGCCTGGACAAACTCTTATATAGAGAAAAGCGCTCCCGAGGACACATGGGAATTATCGTCAAGCTAGTTTTCATCACGTTCATATGATTCGCGTTCGGTACTTTGATAATTTGATATGTGGGTGGACCGGTGCTTGGGTGCTGTTCTTACTTGAACAAGCATCCCACTTATGATTAACCTCTATTGCAAGCATCCGCAACTACAACAAAAGTATTAAGGTAAACCTAACCATAGCATGAAACATATGGATCCAAATCAGCCCCTTACGAAGCAACACATAAACTAGGGTTTAAGCTCCTGTCACTCTAGCAACCCATCATCTACTTATTACTTCCCAATGCCTTCCTCTAGGCCCAAATAATGGTGAAGTGTTATGTAGTCGACGTTCACATAACACCACTAGAGGATAGACAACATACATCTCATCAAAATATCGAACGAATACCAAATTCACATGACTACTAATAGCAAGACTTCTCCCATGTCCTCACAAACAAACGTAACTACTCACAAAGCATATTCATGTTCATAATCAGAGGGGTATTAATATGCATATAGGATCTGAACATATAATCTTCCACCAAATAAACCAACTAGCATCAACTACAAGGAGTAATCAACACTACTAGCAACCTACTAGTACCAATCCCGGACTTGGAGACAAGAATTGGATACAAGAGATGAACTAGGGTTTTGAGAGGAGATGGTGCTGGTGAAGATGTTGATGGAGATTGCCCTCTCCCGATGAGAGGAGTGTTGGTGATGATGATGGCGATGATTTCCCCCTCCCGGAGGGAAGTGTCCCCGGCAGAACAGCTCTGCCGGAGCCCTAGATTGGTTCTGCCAAGGTTCCGCCTCGTGGCAGTGGAGTCTCGTCCCGAAAGGTTGCTTATGATTTTTCCCTTGACGAAAGACTTCATATAGCAGAAGATGGCCACCGGAGAGCCAACAGGGGGCCCACGAGGCAGGGGGCGCGCCCCCACCCTCATCGCCAGGTGGGCCCCCCTCTGACATACTTCTTCCACTCAATATTTTTTATTATTTCCAAAAATAACTTTCGTGGAGTTTCAGGACTTTTGGAGTTGTGCAGAATAGGTCTCTAATATTTGCTCCTTTTCGAACCCAGAATTCCAGCTGCCGGCATTCTCCCTCCTCATGTAAACCTTGTAAAATAAGAGAGAATAGGCATAAGTATTGTGACATAACGTGTAATAACAGCCCATAATGCAATAAATATCGATATAAAAGCATGATGCAAAATGGACGTATCAATGCCTACATTACATTGATGAATTGGAGCTAGTTCTGTGTCACCCTATATTATGACTGTTACATGATGAACCGCATCCGGCATAGTTCTCCATCACCGGTCCAATGCCTACAAGATTTTCACATATTGTTCTTCGCTTATTTACTTTTCCGTTGCTATTGTTATAATCACTACAAAACCCAAAAATATTACTTTTGCTACCGTTACCGTTACTTCCATACTAGTTTGCTACTAAATACTTTGCCGCAGATACTAAGTTATCCGGGTGTGGTTGAATTGACAACTCAACTGCTAATACTTGAGAATATTATTTGGCTCCCCTTGTGTCGAATCAATAAATTTGGGTTGAATACTCTACCCTCGAAAACTGTTGCGATCCCCTATACTCGTGGGTTATCAAGACTATTTTCTGGCGTCGTTGCCGGGGAACATAGCTCTATTCCTTGAGTCACTTGGGATTTATATCTGCTGGTCACTATGAAGAACTTGAAGGACGCGAAAACAACAATTTATCCCTCAACTACGAGGGGAGGTAAGGAACTGCCATCTAGCTCTGCACTTGATTCACCTTCTGTTTTGAGTAAGCTTGCGACACCTAAACCTGCTTCTGCTATTCTTTCTGATATGTCGCATGTTATTGATGATGCCACTTCTGCTATGCATGATAATTATGATGAAACTACTTCTATGCTTGATACTACTGTGCCACTTGGTGAATTTCTTGATGAACAACTTGATAGGGTTAGAGAGAATGAAATTATTGAAACTGATAACATTGATGAAAGTGATGATGAAGACTCTCCCCCTAATAAATATGAATCGCCTGTTATTCCTGAGGGTTATGTTCTGGAAAAAGAAGCTGCTTTAGCTATTTTAGCTTGCAAAGATAGATACGAGCTCAAGAGGTTATTAGCTAAATGGAAGCAGCAATCTCTTAATGCTAGAATGAAACCTGACCTTGCTTTTGCTACTTCACCTATCTGTGTTACTGATAAGGATTATGAATTCTCTGTTGATCCTGATATAATTACTTTGGTTGAATCTGATCCTTTTCATGGCTATGAATCTGAAACTGTTGTGGCACATCTTACTAAACCAAATGATATAGCCACCCTGTTCACTAATGATGAGAAATCTCGCTACCTTTATATCCTTAAAATATTTCCGTTCTCATTAAAGGGTGATGCTAAGATATGATCTAATTCTCTTGATCCTGGTTGTGTGCGTAGTCCCTAGGATATGATTTATTACTTCTCTGCTAAATATTTCCTGGCCCATAAGAAACAAGCTGCTTTAAGGGAAATATATAATTTTGTGCAAATTGAAGAAGAGAGTCTCCCACAAGCTTGGGGGAGGCTTCTCCGATTACTTAATGCTTTGCCTGATCATCCTCTGAAGAAAAATGAAATACTTGATATCTTTTATAATGGACTAACCGATGCTTCCAGAGATTACCTAGATAGTTGTGCTGGTTCTGTTTTCAGGGAAAGAACACCAGATGAAGCTGAAATTCTATTGAATAATATGTTGACAAATGAAAATAATTGGACACTTCCTGAGCCAGCTCCTGAGCCTATTCCTAAACCAACTCTGGAGAAAAGAGGTGTTCTATTTCTCAGTCATGAAGATATGCAAGAGGCAGGGAAATCTATGAAAGAAAAGGGTATTAAAGCTGAAGATGTTAAGAATTTACCTCCTATTGAAGAAATACATGGTCTTAATTTACCGCCTGTTGAAGAAACTTGTGATCTTAATCCATTACCTATTGAAGAATCTCATGGTCTTGATAACCCGACACAGGTAGTAAAGGTAAATTCTCTCTATAGATTTGATGAAGGTGATATTCCTCACTATAAGTCTGGTAGACAATGCTTAGAAGAGTTTGATAATTTTATTGTCAAACAAGAAAACTTCAATGCTTATTTTGGTAGACAATTGAAATACAATTCCGATACGCTTGAACACTTGGGTGATTATATGTCTAGAGTTAAAGGTGAACTTAAACTCATTACTAAACATGCTTCTATGGTTACCACTCAAGTAGAACAAGTACTTAAAGCTCAGAATGATTTTCTCAATGAATTGAATAGTAAGAAAAATGATTATGTTGTTAGAGTGGCTACTAGAACTGGTAAAATGACTCAGGAACCTTTGTATACTGAAGGCCATCCTAAGAGAATTGAGCAGGATTCTCAGAGAAATAATTTAGAGGCACCTAGTCCTTCTAAAAAGAAGAAAAAGAAAAATGATAGGACTTTGCATGCTTCTAGTGAACCTATTCCTGAACCACCTGAGAATCCTAATGATATTTCTATTTTTGATGCTGAAACACAATCTGGTAATGAACATGAGCCTAGTGATAATATTAATGAAGATGTTCATGATGATGCTCAACCTAGTAATGATAATGATGTAGAAATTGAACCTGCTGTTGATCTTGATAACCCACAATCAAAGAATCAACGTTATGATAAGAGAGACTTTGTTGCTAGGAAACATGGTAAAGAAAGAGAACCATGGGTTCAGAAACCCATGCCTTTTCCTCCCAAACCTTCCAAGAAAAAGGATGATGAGGATTTTGAGCGCTTTGCTGAAATGATTAGACCTATCTTCTTGCGTATGTGTTTGACTAATATGCTCAAAATGAATCCTTATGCTAAGTATATGAAATAAATTGTTACTAATAAAAGAAAGATACCAGAAGCTGAAATTTCCACCATGCTTGCTAATTATACTTTTAAGGGTGGAATACCAAAGAAATTGGAGATCTAGGAGTACCCACTATACCATGCTCCATTAAAAGAAATTATGTTAAAACTGCTTTATGTGATCTTGGAGCCGGTGTTAGTGTTATGCCTCTCTCTTTATACCGTAGACTTGATTTGAATAAGTTGACACCTACTGAAATATCTTTGCAAATGGCTGATAAATCAACTGCTATACCTGTCGGTATTTGTGAGGATGTGCCTGTTGTGGTTGCAAACGTTACTATTCTAACGGACTTTGTTATTCTTGATATTCCCGAGGACGATAGTATGTCTATTATTCTTGGAAGACCCTTTTTGAATACTGTGGGGGCTGTTATTGATTGCAACAAAGTGATACGTCTCCGCTGTATCTATAATTTTTGATTGTTCCATGCCAATATTATTCAACTTTCATATACTTTTTGGCAACTTTTTATATTATTTTTGGGACTAACATATTGATCCAGTTGAAGGAAATATGCCCTAGAGGCAATAATAAAGTTATTATTTATTTCCTTATAATCATGATAAATGTTTATTATTCATGCTAGAATTGTATTAACCGGAAACATAATACATGTGTGAATACATAGACAAACAAAGTGTCACTAGTATGCCTCTACTTGACTAGCTCGATAATCAAAGATGGTTATGTTTCCTAACCATGAACAATGAGTTGTTATTTGATTAACGAGGTCACATCATTAGTTGAATGATCTGATTGACATGAACCATTCCATTAGCTTAGCACCCGATCGTTTAGTATGTTGCTATTGCTTTCTTCATGACTTATACATGTTCCTATAACTATGAGATTATGCAACTCCCGTTTGCCGGAGGAACACTTTGGGTGCTACCAAACGTCACAACGTAACTGGGTGATTATAAAGGAGCATTACAGGTGTCTCCGAAGGTAGATGTTGGGTTGGCGTATTTCGAGATTAGGATTTGTCACTCCGATTGTCGGAGAGGTATCTCTGGGCCCTCTCGGTAATACACATCACATAAGCCTTGCAAGCATTACAACTAATATGTTAGTTGTGAGATGATGTATTACGGAACGAGTAAAGAGACTTGCCTATAACGAGATTGAACTAGGTATTGGATACCGACGATCGAATCTCGGGCAAGTAACATACCGATGACAAAGGGAACAACGTATGTTGTTATGCGGTCTGACCGAGAAAGATCTTCGTAGAATATGTAGGAGCCAATATGGGCATCCAGGTCCCGCTATTGGTTATTGACCGGAGACGTGTCTCGGTCATGTCTACATTGTTCTCGAACCCGTAGGGTCCGCACGCTTAAGGTTACGATGACAGTTATATTATGAGTTTATGCATTTTGATGTACCGAAGGTTGTTCGGAGTCCCGGATGTGATCACGGACATGACGAGGAGTCTCGAAATGGTCGAGACGTAAAGATTGATATATTGGAAGCCTATGTTTGGACATCGGAAGTGTTCCGGGTGAAATCGGGATTTTACCGGAGTACCGGGAGGGTTACCGGAACCCCCCGAGAGCCATATGGGCCTTCATGGGCCTTAGTGGAAAGGTGAAAGGGCTGCCCACAAGGGCTGCACGCCTCCCCCCTTCCCCTAGTCCTATTAGGACTAGGAGAGGTGGCCGGCCACCCCTCTCCCTCTTTCTCCCTTGGGAATCCTAATTGGAATAGGATTGGGGGGGAGTCCTACTCCCGGAAGGAGTAGGACTCCTCCTGCGCCTTCTCTCCTGGCCGGCGCCCCCCTCCCCCCTTGGCTCCTTTATATACTGAGGTAGAGGCACCCTAGAACACACAAGTTGATCCACGTGATCTATTCCTTAGCCGTGTGCGGTGCCCCCTGCCACCATATACCTCGATAATACTGTAGCGGAGTTTAGGCGAAGCCCTGCTGCTGTAGTTCATCAAGATCGTCACCACGCCGTCGTGCTGACGGAACTCTTCCCCGACACTTTGCTGGATCGGAGTCCGGGGATCGTCATCGAGCTGAACGTGTGCTCGAACTCGGAGGTGCCGTAGTTTCGGTGCTTGATCGGTTGGATCGTGAAGACGTACGACTACTTCCTCTACGTCGTGTCATCGCTTCCGCAGTCGGTCTGCATTGGGTACGTAGACAACACTCTCCCGTCTCGTTGCTATGCATCACATGATCTTGCGTGTGCGTAGGAAATTTTTTGAAATTACTACATTCCCCAACAGTGGTATCAGAGCCTAGGTTATTTATGTTGATGTTATATGCACGAGTAGAACACAAGTGAGTTCTGGATGATACAAGTCATACTGCCTACCAGCATGTCATACTTTGGTTCGGCGGTATTGTTGGACGAGACGACCCGGACCAACCTTACGTGTACGCTTACGCGAGACCGGTTCCCTCGACGTGCTTTGCACATAGATGGCTTGCGGGCGACTGTCTCTCCAACTTTAGTTGAACCAAGTATGACTACACCCGGTCCTTGCGAAGGTTAAAACGGAGTCTATTTGACAAACTATCGTTGTGGTTTTGATGCGTAGGTGAGATTGGTTCTTACTTAAGCCCGTAGCAGCCACGTAAAACTTGCAACAACAAAGTAGAGGACGTCTAACTTGTTTTTGCAGGGCATGTTGTGATGTGATATGGTCAGGGCATGACGCTGAATTTTATTGTATGAGATGATCATGTTTTGTAACCGAGTTATCGGCAACTGGCAGGAGCCATATGGTTGTCGCTTTATTGTATGCAATGCAATCGCGATGTAATGCTTTACTTTATTACTAAACGGTAGTGATAGTCGTGGAAGCATAAGATTGGCGAGACGACAACGATGCTACAATGGAGATCAAGGTGTCGTGCCGGTGACGATGGTGATCATGACGGTGCTTCGGAGATGGAGATCACAAGCACAAGATGATGATGGCCATATCATATCACTTATATTGATTGCATGTGATGTTTATCTTTTTATGCATCTTATCTTGCTTTGATTGATGGTAGCATTATAAGATGATCTCTCACTAAATTATCAAGAAGTGTTCTCCCTGAGTATGCACCGTTGCGAAAGTTCTTCGTGCTGAGACACCACGTGATGATCGAGTGTGATAGGCTCTACGTTCAAATACAACGGGTGCAAAACAGTTGCACACGCAGAATACTCAGGTTATACTTGACGAGCCAAGCATATACAGATATGGCCTCGGAACACGGAGACCGAAAGGTCGAGCGTGAATCATATAGTAGATATGATCAACATAATGATGTTCACCAATGAAACTACTCCATCTCACGTGATGATCGGACATGGTTTAGTTGATTTGGATCACGTGATCACTTAGAAGATTAGAGGGATGTCTATCTAAGTGGGAGTTCTTAAGTAATATGATTAATTGAACTTAAATTTATCATGAACTTAGTCCCTAATAGTATCTTGCTTATGTTGATTGTGGATAGATGGCTCGTGCTGTTGTTCCGTTGAATTTTAATGCGTTCCTTGAGAAAACAAAGTTGAAAGATGATGGTAGCAATTACACGGACTGGGTCCGTAACTTGAGGATTATCCTCATTGCTGCACAGAAGAATTACGTCCTGGAAGCACCGCTGGGTGCCAGGCCTGCTGCTGGAGCAACACCAGATGTTATGAACGTCTGGCAGAGAAAGCTGATGACTACTCGATAGTTCAGTGTGCCATGCTTTACGGCTTAGAATCGGGACTTCAACGACGTTTTGAACGTCATGGAGCATATGAGATGTTCCAGGAGTTGAAGTTAATATTTCAAGCAAATGCCCGGATTGAGAGATATGAAGTCTCCAATAAGTTCTATAGCTGCAAGATGGAGGAGAACAGTTCTGTTAGTGAGCATATACTCAAAATGTCTGGGTATAATAATCACTTGATTCAATTGGGAGTTAATCTTCCGGATGATTGCGTCATTGACAGAATTCTCCAATCACTGCCACCAAGCTACAAAAGCTTCGTGATGAACTATAATATGCAAGGGATGAACAAGACTATTCTCGAGCTCTTCGTGATGCTGAAAGCTGCGGAGGTAGAAATCAAGAAAGAGCATCAAGTGTTGATGGTCAACAAGACCACTAGTTTCAAGAAAAAGGGCAAAGGAAAGAAGAAGGGGAACTTCAAGAAGAACAGCAAGCCAGTTGCTGCTCAAGAGAAGAAACCCAAGTCTGGACCTAAGCCTGAAACTGAGTGCTTCTACTGTAAGCAGTCTGGTCACTGGAAGCGGAACTTCCCCAAGTATTTGGCGGATAAGAAGGATGGCAAGGTGAACAAAGGTATATGTGATCTACATGTTATTGATGTGTACCTTACTAATGCTCGCAGTAGCACCTGGGTATTTGATACTGGTTCTGTTGCTAATATTTGCAACTCGAAACAGGGGCTACGGATTAAGCGAAGATTGGCTAAGGACGAGGTGACGATGCGCGTGGGAAACGGTTCCAAAGTCGATGTAATCGCGGTCGGCACGCTACCTCTACATCTACCTTCGGGATTAATATTAGACCTAAATAATTGTTATTTGGTGCCAGCGTTGAGCATGAACATTATATCTGGATCTTGTTTAATGCGAGACGGTTATTCATTTAAATCAGAGAATAATGGTTGTTCTATTTATATGAGTAATATCTTTTATGGTCATGCACCCTTGAAGAATGGTCTATTTTTATTGAATCTCGATAGTAGTAATACACATATTCATAATGTTGAAACCAAAAGATGCAGAGTTGATAATGAAAGTGCAACTTATTTGTTGCACTGTCGTTTAGGTCATATCGGTGTAAAGCGCATGAAGAAACTCCATACTGATGGACTTTTGGAACCACTTGATTATGAATCGCTTGGTACTTGCGAACCGTGCCTCATGGGCAAGATGACTAAAACACCGTTCTCCGGTACTATGGAGAGAGCAACAGATTTGTTGGAAATCATACATACCGATGTATGTGGTCCAATGAATATTGAGGCTCGTGGCGGATATCGTTATTTTCTCACCTTCACAGATGATTTAAGTAGATATGGATATATCTACTTAATGAAACATAAGTCTGAAACGTTTGAAAAGTTCAAAGAATTTCAGAGTGAAGTTGAAAATCATCGTAACAAGAAAATAAAGTTTCTACGATCTGATCGTGGAGGAGAATATTTGAGTTACGAGTTTGGTGTACATTTGAAAAACTGTGGAATAGTTTCACAACTCACGCCACCCGGAACACCACAGCGTAATGGTGTGTCCGAACGTCGTAATCGTACTTTACTAGATATGGTGCGATCTATGATGTCTCTTACTGATTTACCGCTATCATTTTGGGGTTATGCTCTAGAGACGGCCGCATTCACGTTAAATAGGGCAATATCAAAATCCGTTGAGACGACGCCTTATGAACTGTGGTTTGGCAAGAAACCAAAGTTGTCGTTTCTGAAAGTTTAGGGCTGCGATGCTTATGTGAAAAAGCTTCAACCTGATAAGCTCGAACCCAAATCGGAGAAATGTGTCTTCATAGGATATCCAAAGGAAACTATTGGATACACCTTCTATCACAGATCCGAAGGCAAGACTTTTGTTGCTAAATTCGGAAACTTTCTTGAGAAGGAGTTTCTCTCGAAAGAAGTGAGTGGGAGGAAAGTAGAACTTGACGAGGTAACTGTACTTGCTCCCTTGTTGGAAAGTAGTACATCACAGAAAACTGTTTCTGCAACACCTACACCAATAAGTGAGGAAGTTAATGATAATGAACATGAAACTTCAGAACAAGATACTACTGAACCTCGTAGATCAACCAGAGTAAGGTCCGCACCAGAGTGGTACGGTAATCCTGTTCTGGAAGTCATGCTACTAGATCATGATGAACCTACAAACTATGAAGAAGCGATGGTGAGCCTAGATTCCGCAAAGTGGCTTGAAGCCATGAAATCTGAGATGGGATCCATGTATGAGAACAAAGTATGGACTTTGGTTGATTTGCCCGATGATCGGCAAGCAATTGAGAATAAATGGATCTTTAAGAAGAAGACTGACGCTGATGGTAATGTTACTGTCTATAAAGCTCGACTTGTCGCAAAAGGTTTTCGGCAAGTTCAAGGGATTGACTATGATGAGACCTTCTCACCCGTAGCGATGCTTAAGTCCGTCCGAATCATGTTAGCGATTGCCGCATTTTATGATTATGAAATTTGGCAGATGGATGTCAAAACTGCATTCCTGAATGGATTTCTGGAAGAAGAGTTGTATATGATGCAACCGGAAGGTTTTGTCGATCCAAAAGGAGCTAACAAAGTGTGCAAGCTCCAGCGATCCATTTATGGACTGGTGCAAGCCTCTCGGAGTTGGAATAAATGCTTTGATAGTGTGATCAAAGCATTTGGTTTTATACAGACTTTCGGAGAAGCCTGTATTTACAAGAAGGTGAGTGGGAGCTCTGTAGCATTTCTGATATTATATGTGGATGACATATTGCAGATTGGAAATGATATGGAATTTCTGGATAGCATAAAGGGATACTTGAATAAAAGTTTTTCAATGAAAGACCTCGGTGAAGCTGCTTACATATTAGGCATTAAGATCTATAGAGATAGATCAAGACGCTTAATTGGACTTTCACAAAGCACATACCTTGACAAGATTTTGAAGAAATTCAAAATGGATCAAGCAAAGAAAGGATTCTTGCCTGTGTTACAAGGTGTGAAGTTGAGTAAGACTCAATGCCCGACCACTGCAGAAGATAGAGAGAATATGAAAGATGTTCCCTATGCATCAGCCATAGGATCTATCATGTATGCAATGCTGTGTACCAGACCTGATGTGTGCCTTGCTATAAGTTTAGCAGGGAGGTACCAAAGTAATCCAGGAATGGATCACTGGACAGCGGTCAAGAACATCCTGAAATACCTGAAAAGGACTAAGGATATGTTTCTCGTATATGGAGGTGACAAAGAGCTCACCGTAAAAGGTTAAGTTGATGCAAGCTTTGAAACTGATCCGGACGATTCTAAATCGCAAACCGGATACGTGTTTACATTAAACGGTGGAGCTGTCAGTTGGTGCAGTTCTAAACAAAGCGTCGTAGCGGGATCTACATGTGAAGCGGAGTACATAGCTGCTTCGGAAGCAGCAAACGAAGGAGTCTGGATGAAGGAGTTCATATCCGATCTAGGTGTCATACCTAGTGCATCGGGTCCAATGAAAATCTTTTGTGACAATACTGGTGCAATTGCCTTGGCAAAGGAATCCAGATTTCACAAAAAGACCAAACACATCAAGAGACGCTTCAATTCCATCCGGGATCTAGTCCAGGTGGGAGACATAGAGATTTGCAAGATACATACGGATCTGAATGTTGCAGACCCGTTGACTAAGCCTCTTCCACGAGCAAAACATGATCAGCACCAAGGCTCCATGGGTGTTAGAATCATTACAGTGTAATCTAGATTATTGACTCTAGTGCAAGTGGGAGACTGAAGGAAATATGCCCTAGAGGCAATAATAAAGTTATTATTTATTTCCTTATAATCATGATAAATGTTTATTATTCATGCTAGAATTGTATTAACCGGAAACATAATACATGTGTGAATACATAGACAAACAAAGTGTCACTAGTATGCCTCTACTTGACTAGCTCGTTAATCAAAGATGGTTATGTTTCCTAACCCTGAACAATGAGTTGTTATTTGATTAACGAGGTCACATCATTAGTTGAATGATCTGATTGACATGACCCATTCCATTAGCTTAGCACCCGATCGTTTAGTA
>NC_053027.1:554972232-554996823 GCF_003073215.2 Triticum urartu | reverse complement strand
AGAGAGATGATGAAGCCATAGAGGCAAGCAGTAGTAGCAAAGGTTGAGTAGTGAGTGGGACCGAAAAGATCCATGTGGAGCAGTTCGAAGGGTTGAGTAGTAGTCATGATTGTCTTCGAAGGATGTTTTGCCCTTGTCATCTTCCCTGCTTCACAGGCACCGCATAAGTGATCTTTCTTGAACTTGACGCCCTCGATGCCTATGACATGCTTCTTCTTCGCAAGGGTGTGGAGGTTCCTCATGCCAGCATGCCCAAGCCTCCGATGCCAAAGCCAGCATTCTGAAGCTTTTGCAAAGAAGACATACTGCAAGTTGTGGCTGCTGAGAAATCTACCACATACAAATCATCTTTCCGATACCCTTCAAACACTAGAGACTTGTCAGATTCCATTAGTACAGGCAACGATATTTTCCAAATATTATGACCATGTTCAAATCGCAAAGCATTGAGACAGACATTAAGTTGAAACCAAGGGATTCAACAAGCATGACTTTATCCATGTGTTGATCCTTTGAGATTGCAACTCTACCTAGACCCAATACCTTACTTTTACCAGTGTCAGCAAATGTGATGTGGCTCTTGTCGATGGACGTAAGGTTGAGTCCATAAGAAGGCTTCTTTTGCCAGTCATGTGATTTGTACACCCACTGTCAATAATCCATTCTGAAGACTTTGAAGACGCTGGTGTCGTACCCTACAGTGCAGTTAGGGGGATAGGCTTCACGAAGAGAATTGTGAAGCAAAAACATTTGACGAACCAGTGGGTTATGAAAACTTAGATCCAGATTAGGACTAATAGGGAGAGTAGCATGCGATTCAGGAACGAAGTACATAATGATGCCATTCGGGCATTTTATCTTGCGCCCTACAAGATTTTTAAGGTCCCCAGCAATAGCGTCAGAAGATTTTGTTTTTCTGCTGGAGACCTTTCCCTGCAAAAGAGAGTTAAGCTTTCTTAACCACCCACATCTTCAAGGGTGGCTTAGAAGCAATAAGTCTAAGTGCAGCATCTGAGAATTTTGGCTTTGAAGCCTTAGCAAACAGTCTAGCAGGTGGACAATAATACTCATAGGAATAAGCAGAATAATTTTTGGTCATATGAACATGACGATTCGAAGAACCGCTCTCATATTCATATGCCTGAGTATGGTTTCCCTGCAAAACATTTGCGTTAGTGTGACTCAGGTGAGTCCTCTGTTTGTATGAAGCCTTTGGTCTGAGGTTTGTCTTCTTCAAGTGAGGTGTCATGAAGACATTCACAGGAAGATTTTCCAGACACTTTTTCGGAACCCAGATCTTCTTCATAGGCGGTCCATTCCTGCAGTTAGTACCAATGTACCTGGCAAACACTTCACCATTCTGATTCTTAAACAGTTTATAGTTTGCATCAAAGGATTCATCAATGATAATGGGGTTAGCACAAGTGAAGCCAGATAAATTGGATGGATCTGCTGAAGTTCCTTTGCAGCAACCCATGTGGTTTTGGGGTACTGCTCAGGTTTCCAGTAAGAGCCATCTGCATTTATTTTCCTCACGAACCCAACACCCTCTTTCCTAGGGTTTCGGTTCAGAATCTGCTTCTTGAGGACATCACATAATGTCTGATGTCCTTTAAGACTTTTGTACATCCCTGTTTCAAGCAATGTCTTCAACCTAGCATTCTCATCAGCAATAGCAGTGGTATCCTCAGCAGAGGGGTTAGTTACCACATCAACAGTTGAAGATATTGCAATAGCAGTAGCAGTGGAACATTCAGCAACAGAAGTAGCATTATCACGCTCAATGCATTTAAGACATGGTGGTTCAAATCCTTCCTGAGCGGGACTGATCTGTTCGGCGCGAAGTGACTCGTTTTCCTTTTGAAGATCTTCATGAGCCGCTCTCAATTTCTCAAGTTCTTGCTTCCTTTGAAGATAATCATAGGAAAGCTTTTCATGAGTTGTTGAGAGAGTATCAAGACGATCTTCAAGTTCCTGATACTTAACGTGAAGTTTTTTTATGTCTTCAATTAAGGATTCAGATCGAGTCATTTCAGCACCCAACAGATCATCGCTTCTGTCTAACAGTTTTTGAATATGTTCCATAGCTTTCTGTTGTTCAGTTGCAATTTTAGCAAGTGTTTTGTAGCTGGGTTTTGAATCACAGTCAGAGTCATCGTCACTAGATGTTTGATAGCGAGTAGTGCGTGTGTTTACCTTGGCACCGCGTGCCATGAAGCAGTAGGTAGGAGTGGAGTCGTTCTTGTCATTTGCGTCGGTGTCGGTGATGCAGTCATTGTCTTCAGTGTTGAAGATGGACTTGGCGACGTATGCTGTAGCCAGACTCGCAATGCCAGAATCAGACTCTCCTCAGACTCCACCTCTGCCTCCTCAGATGCGGACTCCTCCTCTGAATCCATCCCTTGCCAACAAACGCACGTGCCTTGCCAGATGAGCTCTTTTTGTGTGATGAAGACTTTGAGGAAGACTTGGAAGAAGACTTTGAGTATTTCTTCTTCTTCTTGTCGTCAGAATCATATTCCTTGCTCTTCTTCTTCTTTCTGTTCTCATTGTCCCACTGTGGACACTCAGAGATGAAGTGTCCAGTTTTCTTGCACTTGTGACATGTTTTCTTCTTGTAGTCATGAGCAGAAGCTTCATCATTCCTTGAGCTTGATCGTGAAGATTTTCTGAAGCCTTTCTTCTTGGTGAATTTTTGGAACTTCTTCACTAGCATTGCAAGTTCTCTTCCAATGTCTTCAGGATCATCAGAACTGCAGTCAGATTCTTCTTCAGATGAGGAGACAGCTTTTGCCTTCAAGGCACGAGTTCGCCCATAGTTTGGACCGTAGATATCTCTTTTCTCAGAAAGCTGAAACTCATGTGTGTTGAGCCTCTCAAGTATGTCAGACGGATCGAGTGTCTTGAAATCAGGACGTTCTTGAATCATCAGGGCCAGGATGTCAAACGAACTATCAAGTGATCTCAGCAGCGTCTTGACGATTTCATGTTTGGTGATCTCAGTGGCGCCGAGGGCTTGAAGCTCATTTGTGATGTCAGTGAGCCGGTCAAATGTGTGCTGGACATTCTCATTGTCATTTCGCTTGAAGCGGTTGAAGAGGTTGCGAAGAACACTGATTCTTTGATCTCTCTGGGTTGAGACGCCTTCATTGACCTTGGAGAGCCAGTCCCAGACCAGCTTGGATGTCTTCAAAGCACTCACACGGCCATACTGTCCTTTTGTCAGATGACCACAGATGATATTTTTGGCAGTAGAGTCCAGTTGAGTGAACTTCTTGACATCAGCAGCAGTGACACCTTCTCCAGCCTTGGGAACGCCGTTCTCGACGACATACCATAGGTCGACGTCAATGGCTTCAAGATGCATGCGCATCTTATTCTTCCAGTAGGGATATTCAGTTCCATCGAAGACGGGGCACGCAGCGGAGACTTTGATTATCCCTGCAGTCGACATAGCTAAAACTCCAGGTGGTTAAACCGAATCACACAGAACAAGGGAGCCTTGCTCTGATACCAATTGAAAGTGCGTTATATCGACTAGAGGGGGGGTGAATAGGCGATTTTTATGAGAGTCTTCAAAACGTGGAAGTTATGAAGACAAACAGTGAAGATTATGCCTATCACTATGCAGCGGAAATTAGATTACACTAGGCCAGCCATGGTCAAGTATTCAATAGAGTGAAAGTACAATGACACAGCTGAGATGTAATAAGGATCAGGTAGGAAGAAGTTATGAAGCCAAACAGATCATACATTCATGTTGTGAAGACAAAAGATAGAGCAAGCATGCAATGGCTTCACAATGAATAACAATAAGAAAAAGGGAAGTGAAGATGAAACCAGTGACTCGTTGAAGACAATGATTTGTTGGACCAGTTCCAGTTGCTGTGACAACTGTACGTCTGGTTGGAGCGGCTAGGTATTTAAACCTTAGGACACACGTCCCGGACACCCAGTCCTGAACACACAGTTCAGGACACCAAGTCCTCACCGTATTCTCCTTGAGCTAAGGTCACTTAGTCCTCGCCCAATCACTCTGGTAAGTCTTCAAGGTAGACTCCCAAACCTTCACAGACTTCGTTCACTGGCAATCCACAATGTCTCTTGGATGCTCTGAACGCGACGCCTAACCGTCTGGAGGATTCACAGTCCTCAAGTGTAATAAGTCTTCAGATCACACAGACAAGAAGACTTAAGTGATGCCCAATTTACTCTGGCTCTGGGTGGTTAGGGCTTTTCTCCTCACTAGGAATTTTCTCTCAAAGGCTTCGAGGTGGGTTGCTCTCAAACGACAAAAGCCGTGCACTGAAATCTGAGCAGCCAACCGTTTATGGTTGTGGGGGTGGGCTATTTATAGCCACTTGGCAACCCGACCTGATTTGTCCGAAATGACCCTGGGTCACTAAGGAACTGACACGTGTCTCAACGGTCAGATTTCGAACTCTCATGGCAACTTTACTTGGGCTACAAGCAAAGCTGACTTGTCCGGCTCTGGACAAGATTCGCTCTCATTGTCTTCACTCGAAGACATAGGTTTTTGATTTAGGCATCACTTCAGTCATTCTGACTGGTTCTCCTGGACCCCACTTAACAGTACGGTGGTTCCTATGACTCAACACAAAAAAAGAACTACGAAAGATCTAAGTCTTCGAGCTCCATAGGCTTCATAACGTGTCTTCTTTTGTCATAGTCTTCAATGTGAATATCTTCATATACCACCTTGTCTTCAATGTCTTCATACATTTTTAGGGGTCATCTCTGGTAGTAAACCGAATCAATGAGGGACTTCTACCTGTGTTATCCTGCAATTCTCACAAACACATTAGTCCCTCAACTAGGTTTTTCGTCAATACTCCAAAACCAACTAGGGGTGGCACTGATGCACTTACAGAGAGTGCCCATACCCATGTGATTATATCTCCTTGGTCGGTGAAGAAGGTGGTGGTGATGGATAATCGCACATCGAGCGTAAGAGGTCCTCCAGCTTGCGGATAATGCCCTTGAGTGCGACAATATGCTCCTTCAACAAAATATTTTCTTGTGTGAGATACTTATTCTGTATACGAGCTAACTCAATCATCTTGAAAGCTTCGATCTCAGTTGGGGTAAGAAGGTTATGATCAAGTTGAAGGATGTCTTTTGCTGCCGGAGCTTGATCCTCCGTGGCCTTCTTGATCCTTTCATCCTTGTTGACCTTCGTGGGTTCTTCCCCCTTCAGATCTATCCTCATTAGCCAAGCATCGTTGTCACCATTGTTGGAGGAGGGGGACGACATGATGCCTGGCCTTGAAAACCCTGACAGAAAACAGCTCAAAACAAGAACAGAGGAGATTTGCGTGATACGGGAGTCAAAGCCTTCGGGAGAATATATAATGAATTTTTACCGACCAAAATATGTATCGTACAAGAAAACGGAGTCGGAAGGCACACGAGGTGCTCATGAGGTAGGAGGGCGCGCCCACCACCCTCGTGGGGCCCTCGTGTCCTTCCCGGACTGCTACTTATTTTTCTATTTTTCTAAATATTCCAAAACAGAGAAATATTTCCTTAGAAATTGTTTTGGAGTCGGTTTACTTACTGTACCACATACCTATTCCCTTTCGGAGTCTGAAACGTTTCGGAAAGTGTCCCTTATGTATTCCTCCGGGGTTACGATTTCAATAATATTGGTTTCAACATTTATGGGATTACCTGAGATATAGTGTTTGATTCTTTGACCGTTTACCACCTTCGGATTTGTGCCTTCGAAGCTGTTGATTTTTATTACACCGGAACGATAGACCTCCTCGATAACATAGGGGGCCTTCCCATTTATAGAGAAGTTTTCCTGCAAAAAATCTTAAACGAGAGTTGCATAGCAATACATAATCACCTACATTAAACTCACGCTTTTGTATCCTTTTGCCATGCCATCTTTTAACTTTTTCTTTAAATAACTTGGTATTTTCATATGCTTGGGTTCTCCATTCATCAAGTGAGCTAATATCAAATAACCTCTTCTCACCGGCAAGTTTCAAATCATAGTTGAGCTCTTTAATAGCCCAATATGCCTTATGTTCTAGTTCGAGAGGTAAGTGACATGCCTTTCCATATACCATTTTATATGGAGACATACCCATAGGATTTTTGTATGCAGTTCTATATGCCCATAATGCATCATCAAGTTTCTTGGACCAATTCTTTCTAGACCTATTAACAGTCTTTTGCAAAATTAATTTGAGCTCTCTATTGCTCAATTCTACTTGACCACTAGACTGTGGATGATAAGGAGATGCAATTCTATGATTAACATCATATTTAGCAAGCATTTTACAGAAAGCACCATGAATAAAGTGTGAACCACCATCAGTCATTAAATATCTAGGGACTCTAAACCTCGGAAAAATAACTTCCTTAAGCATTTTGATAGAAGTGTTATGATCAGCACTACTAGTTGGAATAGCTTCTACCCACTTAGTAACGTAATCAACAGCAACTAAAATATGTGTATATCCATTAGAGGTAGGAAAAGGTCCCATATAATCAAAGCCCCAGACATCAAACGGTTCAATAACAAGAGAATAATTCATAGGCATTTCTTGACGTCTACTAATATAACCAATTCTTTGACATTCATCACAAGACAAGACAAACTTACGTGCATCCTTGAAAAGAGTAGGCCAATAAAAACCGGATTGCAATACCTTATGTGCAGTTCTGTCTCCAGCGTGGTGTCCTCCATAAGCTTCGGAGTGACACTTGCGTAGGATCTGTTCCTGTTCATGCTCAGGTGCACAACGTCTAATAACATCATCTACTCCTTCTTTATAAAGATGTGGGTCATCCCAAAAGTAATGTCTGAAATCATAGAAGAACTTTTTCTTTTGTTGGTATGTGAAGCTAGGTGGTATAAACTTAGCAACAATATAATTAGCATAATCAGCATACCAAGGAGTACTACGAGAAGTACTTATAACATTTAATTGTTCATCAGGAAAGCTATCATTAATAGGTAGTGGGTCATCAAGAACATTCTCTAACCTAGACAAGTTGTCTGCTACGGGGTTCTCAGCTACTTTTCTATCAACAATATGCAAATCAAATTCTTGCAGCAAGAGAACCCATCTAATAAGTCTAGGTTTAGCATCTTTCTTTTTCATAAGGTATTTAATAGCAGCATGATCAGTGTGAATAGTTACTTTAGAATCAACAATATAAGGTCTGAACTTATCACAAGCAAATACAACTGCTAAAAGTTCATTTTCAGTAGTAGCATAATTTCTTTGAGCATTGTCTAGAGTCTTACTAGCATAATGGATAACATTTAATTTCTTATCAACTCTTTGCCCTAGAACAGCACCTACAGCATAATCACTAGCATCACACATAATTTCAAAGGGTAAATTCCAATCAGGTGGCTGAACAACAGGTGCAGAGACTAATGCTTTCTTAAGTATTTCAAATGCTTCTACACAATCATCATCAAAGACAAATGGTATATCTTTTTTGCAATAAATTAGTGAGAGGCCGAGAAATTTTTGAGAAGTCCTTAATGAACCTCCTGTAAAATCCGGCGTGACCAAGGAAACTTCTTATACCTTTGATGTCCTTGGGACATGGCATCTTTTCAATAGCATCAACTTTGGCTTTATCAACTTCAATACCTTTTTCGGAAACTTTGTGCCCCAAACAATACCTTCATTAACCATAAAGTGGCACTTTTCCCAATTCAAGACAAGATTAGTTTCTTCACATCTCTGCAAAACTCGATCAAGATTGCTCAAGCAATCATCAAAAGAGGAACCATAGACGGAAAAGTCGTCCATGAAAACCTCACAAATCTTTTCACAAAAGTCAGAGAATATAGCCATCATGCATCTTTGAAAGGTAGCAGGTGCATTACATAAACCAAAAGGCATACGTCTATAAGCAAAAGTACCAAAAGGGCATGTAAAAGTAGTCTTTGATTGATCTCTAGCCGACACAGGTATTTGAGAGAAACCAGAATAACCATCTAGAAAGCAATAGTGTGTATGTTTGCATAATCTTTCTAGCATTTGATCAATAAAAGGTAAGGGGTAATGATCTTTCTTAGTAGCTTTATTTAATTTGCGGAAATCAATTACCATCCTATAACCTGTGATAATTCTTTGTGGAATCAATTCATCTTTATCATTAGGAACAACAGTAATACCTCCCTTCTTAGGGACACAATGGACAGGACTTACCCACTGACTATCAGCAACGGGATAAATTATACCTGCCTCTAGAAGCTTGAGTATTTCTTTTCTTACCACTTCTTTCATTTTAGGATTTAGACGTCGTTGAGGATCACGAACTGGTTTGGCATCTACTTCCAAATTTATTTTATGTTGACATAGAGTGGGACTAATGCCCTTAAGATCATCAAGAGTATATCCAATAGCAGCACGATACTTCTTCAGAGTTTTCAATAATCTTTCTTCTTCATGCTCTGAAAGGTTAGCACTAATAATAACATGATATATCTTCTTTTCATCAAGATAAGCATATTTAAGATTATTAGGTAAAGGTTTAAGCTCAAACACGGGATCACCCTTGGGTGGAGGGGGATCCCCTAAAATTTCAACAGGCAAATTGTGTTGCAGAATAGGTTCCTGTTCAAAGAATACATCATCTATTTCCCTTCGTTCGTTCATGAACATATTTTCATGGTCTAGCAAATAGTGTTCTAAAGGATCACTAGGAGGTACGGCAATAGAAGCAAGACCAAAAATTTCATCCTTACTAGGTAATTCTTCCTCACGATGTTGTTTACTAAATTTAGAGAAGTTAAACTCATGAACCATATCATCCAAGCCAATAGTAACAACATTCTTTTCACAATCTATCCTAGCATTAACAGTGTTCAAGAAGGGTCTACCAAATATAATGGGACAAAAGCTATCTTGTGGAGAAGTAAGAACAAGAAAATCAGCGGGATATTTAGTTTTCCCACACAAGACTTCAACATCTCTAACAATCCCAATTGGTGAAATAGTATCTCTATTGGCAAGTTTAATTGTGACATCGATATCTTCTATCTCAGCAGGTGCAATTTCATTCGTAATTTCTTCATACAAGTCATAAGGTATAACACTAGCACTAGCACCCATATCACATAAGCCATGATAACAATGATCTCCTATTTTAACAGAAATAACAGGCACGCCTACCACAGGTCTATGTTTATCTTTATCACACGGTTTAGCAATTCTAGCAGTTTCACCATCAAACTGAATAACATGCCCATCAATATTATCAGACAAGAGATCTTTAACAATAGCAATATTAGGTTCTACTTTAATTTGCTCAGGGGGTACATAAGTTCTGATATTGCTTTTACGAACAATAGTTGAAGCTTTAGCATGATCCTTTACTCTAACAGGGAAAGGTGGTTTCTCAACATAAGAAGTAGGAACAATAGGATCATTATAAGTGACAGTCTTTTCTTCATTTTTAATAGGTGCAGCTACTTTTACTTCTATGGGAGGATGATATTTAAACCACTTCTCCTTAGGGAGATCAACATAAGTAGCAAAAGATTCACAGAAAGAAGCTACTATCTCAGAGTCAAGTCCATATTTAGTGCTAAACTTACGGAAAATATCGGTATCCATAAAAGATTTAACACAATCAAACTTAGGTGTCATACCTGACTCCTTACCTTCGTCGAGGTCCCAATCTTCAGAGTTGCGTTTAACTCTATCCAATAAATTCCATCTGAATTCAATAGTCTTCATCATAAAAGAGCCGGCACAAGAAGTATCGAGCATGGTGCGATTGTTTTCAGAAAGCCGAGCATAAAAACATTGCATAATTATTTCTCTCGAGAGCTCATGATTGGGGCATGAATATAACATTTATTTAACCTCCCCCAAGCTTGAGCGATGCTTTCTCCTTCGCGAGGCCAGAAATTATATATATAATTGCGATCACGATGAACAAGATGCATAGGGTAATACTTTTGATAAATTCCAATTTCAATCTTTTATAGTCCCACGATCTCGTATCACATAGCCTATACCATATCAATGCGTCTTCCTTCAAAGATAAAGGAAAGACCTTCTTCTTAGCAACATCATCGGATACACCTGCAAGCTTAAATAGTCCACAAACTTCATCCACATATAATAAGTGCTCATCAGGATGCTTTGTTCCATCTCCTGTAAAAGGATTAGCGAGCAGTTTTTCCATTATACCTGAAGGTAATATAAAAGGATTTTCATTTTCAATAGGTTCAGTAGGTTGAGGAGCAACTCTTTGCTCTACTGGATGGGGTGAAGATACCCCGAACAAGCCCCTAAGAGAATTACTTTCCATAGTAACAAGTGACAGTAAATTTCAGCACACTATATAAATTTTTCCTTACCAAATTCCACCTACCAGAAGCGCTACACTCCCCGGCAACGGCGCCAGAAAAGAGTCTTGATGACCCACAAGTATAGGGGATCTATCGTAGTCCTTTCGATAAGTAAGAGTGTCGAACCCAACGAGGAGCAGAAGGAAATGATAAGCGGTTTTCAGCAAGGTATTCTCTGCAAGTACTGAAATAAGTGGTAACAGATAGTTTTGTAATAAGGTAAATTGTAACGAGCAACAAGTAACAAAAGTAAATAAGGTGCAGCAAGGTGGCCCAATCCTTTTTGTAGCAAAGGACAAGCCGGAACAAACTCTTATAATAGGAAAAGCGCTCCCGAGGACACATGGGAATATCGTCAAGCTAGTTTTCATCACGTTCATATGATTCGCGTTCGATACTTTGATAATTTGATATGTGGGTGGACCGGTGCTTGGGTGCTGTTCTTACTTGAACAAGCATCCCACTTATGATTAACCTCTATTGCAAGCATCCGCAACTACAAAAAAAGTATTAAGGTAAACCTAACCATAGCATGGAACATATGGATCCAAATCAGCCCCTTACGAAGCAATGCATAAACTAGGGTTTAAGCTTCTGTCACTCTAGCAACCCATCGTCTACTTATTACTTCCCAATGCCTTCCTCTAGGCCCAAATAATGGTGAAGTGTTATGTAGTCGACGTTCACATAACACCACTAGAGGCTAGACAACATACATCTTATCAAAATATCAAACGAATACCAAATTCACATGACTACTAATAGCGAGACTTCTCCCTTGTCCTCAGGAACAAACGTAATTACTCACAAAGCATATTCTTGTTCATAATCAGAGGGGTAATAATATGCATAAAGGATCTGAACATATGATCTTCCACCAAATAAACCAACTAGCATCAACTACAAGGAGTAATCAACACTACTAGCAACCTACTAGCACCAATCCCGGACTTTGAGACAAGAATTGGATACAAGAGATGAACTAGGGTTTGGAGATGAGATGGTGCTGGTGAACATGTTGATGGAGATTGCCCTCTCCTGATGAGAGGAGCGTTGGTGATGACGATGGTGATGATTTCCCCCTCTCGGAGGGAAGTTTCCCCGGCAGAACAGCTCTGTCGGAGCTCTAGATTGGTTCCGCCTCGGTTCCGCCTCGTGGCGGCAGAGTCTCGTCCCGAAAGGTTGTTTTCTATTTTTTTCTCATCGAGAGACTTCATATAGGAGAAGATGGACGTCGGAGAGCCACCAGGGGGCCCACGAGGTAGGGGGGCGCGCCCTGGCAGGGGGGCGCCCCCCATCCTCGTGAGCAGGGTGTGGGCCCCCTGGACTTCATCTTTGGTGAGGATTTTTCTTTATTTATTTTAAGATATTCCGTGGAGTTTCAGGATTTTTGGATTTGCACAGAATAGGTCTCTAATATTTGCTCCTTTTCCAGCCCCAGAATTCCAGCTGCCGGCATTCTCCCTCTTTATGTAAACCTTGTAAAATAAGAGAGAATAGCCATAAGTATTGTGACATAACGTGAAATAACAACCCATAATGCAATAAATATCGATATAAAAGCATGATGCAAAATGGACGTAATCAGTCGCTCAAGGGCATGGATGTTCGGTCCCAGCATATTGAGACCAGAACAACTTTTTCGTCGAGCTCCCTTCCTCGGCCCGGTAGAACTCCGCGGCATCCGATACACTAGTGGTAGATCTGCGAACGCTCCTGGAGAGCTCCGAATTCGGGTAAGTAAAAGGAAAGTCTCCTTCACATGCTTGCTTTGCATAATGAATGCCTTACCCGCCGCTATCTTCTTGACCACCTGAATCTCCTGGAGGGCCTTTTGGCTTCGGCCTTGGCATTTTGTGCGTTCTCGAGGGCCTTCGCAAGCTCGGACCCCTGCGTCTTAGAGTCACGCTCCAAGGACTCGTATTTCTTGACGAAATCCTGGAGCTCTTGCTGAACCTCGCCGACTCGGGCCTCTTGCTTCTCGCGCTCGATGCGCTCCTTGGCCGCTCTGTCTTCGGCCTCGGACAGCGCCTTCTTCAGGGCCGCCACTTCGGTCGTGGCCCCTAGCAAAATTCATGATGATCCTATGATCTATACCACTTTTTCTTTATCAATATACAGACGGGGTATCACTTACCTTTGTTCTCTTCGAGCTGCCTCTTGGTAAGGCCGAGCTCTTCCTCAGACCGCTCAAGGTCCCGCTTCAGTCCGGAGACCTCCACAGTACGAGCGGCAGCGGCCAGCACGAAGCCTGCTTATTCACATAGACATATTCTGATTAGACTCCTATGATTTGTTATTTGATCCTCTGTTCGGCCTTTCTTTGCGAACACCAAACAGAGCATCAGGGGCTACTGTCTATGCTGTGATATTTTCTCATAATTTGATTACTTACCTCAAAGCCTGTTAGGAGGCTGGCACAGGCTTCGTCAGTCCGCTTTTGGCGGACCGAACCTTCTCGACCACCGCACTCATGATGGTGCGGTGCTCTTCGTCAATGGAAGCGCGCGCGAAGCGCTTCCAGCAAGTTGTCCGATGCCTCTGGATGGACAAAGGCCATCGGCACAGACGGCTCGCCCCCCTTAGCGAGGGGTCGCCTGACAGAATCCGGAACCACTGGAGGTTCCGGCGCAGTATCCGGCTGGGGGCCAAACTTGCTGCGGCCCCCGTCATTAGAACCCATGGGAGTCTTACCCCCCATGCGCCCGGCATCTGGGATGTCGCCTGTGCGCCTCCAGAATTATCTCCCCTTGGTCCGGTGCCCTTTGAGACAACACCTCGATGTCGTCCGTGGGCCGGGGGGAGGTGGCTGTCGGGAGTGAATCGTTGTTCATCGCCGACTGGCCCAAAGACCTCATCCGAAGAGGATACGTCGATGTGGGCTTTGGATGGACTGCACGATCATGTTTGACATGATAAGAAGCAATAAAACAAAACATACCAGAACTATTATAGTATGGATACTTACGACTTCGCCAGGGGCTTGTCCCTGGGCAACCACTCCTCGTCGCTGTAAGCGGCTGTTGTGGAGTGGTCCGGAAGGAGGGTCCTTCCCTTCTTGGACCCTTCGGCCTCCCCAGATGGGGCGGCCTTCCTTTTCTTGTCCCCCCGGTTGGGGGAGAACTTTCCTCTTCCTCCTCCTCGTTTTCGTGGGAGGAGTGCGCCTCGGTGTTTTCGGACGATGAGTCCGATACAACCTTGCGCCGGAGACCTTTCCTGGTCCCCGCGGCCTTCTTCTTGGCCTTCTTCTCCGGCGCCTCATAGGGCGCCGGAACCAGCATCTCCGTTAAGAGAGCCTTGCTGGATCTTCGGGCAGTGGGGCCGGACAATCGATCCGCTCCGCTGTCGCTACCCAGTCCTGTTAAAATGGCATGGAGGCTCAGATCCCTCACATGATTATACTGGGGAAAGGAACATCTTGTGAGATATAAAGAGCTTACCGGATTGGCAGGGCGCTTTGCGCTGAGTCCGCGATCCTCGGTAAGGGGAGGAGGTACCTCGGCGGCCTTGAACAGCACCTTCCAGACGTCTTGTGCGTCGTGTCGAAAAGCTCTCGCAGCGTCTGGTGCGGCCGGGTCGAACTCCCACATATTGAATGCCCGTCTTTGACACGGAAGGATCCGGCGGAAGAGCATGACCTGGACCACGTTGACAAGCTTGATTTTCTTGCTTATCATATTTTTAACACAGCTCTGGAGTCCGGTCAGCTCCACCGATGAACCCCAGGATAGGCCCTTCTCTTTCCAGGAGGTGAGCCGCGTGGGGATGCCGGATCGAAATTCGGGGGCCGCCACCCAGTTGGTGTCGCGGCTCGGTGATGTAGAACCACCCCGATTGCCACCCCTTCACGGTCTCACACATAGGAGCCTTCGAGCCAGGTGGTTGGGACATTTTGAAGGAAATATGCCCTAGAGGCAATAATAAAGTTATTATTTATTTCCTTATATCATGATAAATTGTTTATTATTCATGCTAGAATTGTATTAACCGGAAACATAATACATGTGTGAATACATAGACAAACAGAGTGTCACTAGTATGCCTCTACTTGACTAGCTCGTTGATCAAAGATGGTTAAGTTTCCTAACCATAGACATGAGTTGTCATTTGATTAACGGGATCACATCATTAGGAGAATGATGTGATTGACTTGACCCATTCCGTTAGCTTAGCACTTGATCATTTAGTTGTTGCTATTGCTTTCTTCATGACTTATACATGTTCCTATGACTATGAGATTATGCAACTCCCGTTTACCGGAGGAACACTTTGTGTGCTACCAAACGTCACAACGTAACTGGGTGATTATAAAGGTGCTCTACAGGTGTCTCCAAAGGTACTTGTTGGGTTGGCGTATTTCGAGATTAGGATTTGTCACTCCGATTGTCGGAGAGGTATCTCTGGGCCCACTCGGTAATGCACATCACTATAAGCCTTGCAAGCATTGCAACTAATGAGTTAGTTGCGGGATGATGTATTACGGAACGAGTAAAGAGACTTGCCGGTAACGAGATTGAACTAGGTATTGAGATACCGACGATCGAATCTCGGGCAAGTAACATACCGATGACAAAGGGAACAACGTATGTTGTTATGCGGTCTGACCGATAAAGATCTTCGTAGAATATGTAGGAGCCAATATGGGCATCCAGGTCCCGCTATTGGTTATTGACCAGAGAGGTGTCTCGGTCATGTCTACATAGTTCTCGAACCCGTAGGGTCCGCACGCTTAACGTTCGTTGACGATATAGTACTATATGAGTTATGTATGTTGATGACCGAATGTTGTTCGGAGTCCGAGATGAGATCACGGACATGACGAGGAACTCCGGAATGGTCCGGAGATAAAGTTTGATATATGGGATAGTAGTGTTTGATCTCCGGAAGGGTTCCGGAATTCACCGGAAGGGGTTCCGGATGTTTCCCGAAATGTTTGGGCACGAGAACACTTTATCTGGGCCAAAGGGGAAAGCCCACGAGGCTTTTGGAAAGTGCAAAAGGAAGTTTTGCGGAGACCAGAGGCTAGACGCCAGGAACCCTGGCGTCTAGGGGGTAGACGCCGGGAACCCTGGCGTCTAGCCCTGGAGTCCGAGAAGGACTCTTGCCTTTCGGGTGAAACCGACTTTGAGGAGGCTTTTACTCCAAGTTTCGACCCCAGGGCTCAACATATAAATAGAGGGGTAGGGCTAGCACCAAAGACACATCAAGAAACACCAAGCCGTGTGCCGGCAACCCCGTCCCCTCTAGTTTATCCTCCGTCATAGTTTTCGTAGTGCTTAGGCGAAGCCCTGCGGAGATTGTTCTTCACCAACACCGTCACCACGCCGTCGTGCTGCCGGAACTCATCTACTACTTCGCCCCTCTTGCTGGATCGAGAAGGCGAGGACGTCACCGAGCCGAACGTGTGCAGAACTCGGAGGTGCCGTGCTTTCGGTACTTGGATCGTCGGACGTGAAGACGTACGACTACATCAACCGCGTTGATATAACGCTTCCGCGAACGGTCTACGAGGGTACGAGGTTCTTGCTTAAGCCCGTAGCAGCCACGTAAAACTTGCAACAACAAGTAGAGGACGTCTAACTTGTTTTTGCAGGGCATGTTGTGATGTGATATGGTCAAGACATGATGCTGAATTTTATTGTATGAGATGATCATGTTTTGTAACCGAGTTATCGGCAACTGGCAGGAGCCATATGGTTGTCGCTTTATTGTATGCAATGCAATCGCGATGTAATGCTTTACTTTATTACTAAGCGGTAGTGATAGTCGTTGGAAGCATAAGATTGGCGAGACAACAACGATGCTACGATGGAGATCAATTGTTCGCCCCGGTGATGATAGTGATCATGACGGTGTTGGAGATGGAGATCACAAGCACAAGATGATGATGCCATATCATATCACTATATTGATTGCATGTGATGTTTATCTTTTATGCATCTTATCTTGCTTTGATTGACGGTAGCATTATAAGATGATCTCTCACTAAATTTCAAGATAAAAGTGTTCTCCCTGAGTATTTGCGTGTGCAACTGGCTTGCACCGTTGTGATGACGTAGAGCTTATCACACCCGATCATCACGTGGTGTCTCAGCATGAAGAACTTTCGCAACAGTGCATACTCAGGGAGAACACTTTTATCTTGAAATTTAGTGAGAGATCATCTTATAATGCTACCGTCAATCAAAGCAAGATAAGATGCATAAAAGATAAACATCACATGCAATCAATATAAGTGATATGATATGGCCATCATCATCTTGTGCTTGTGATCTCCATCTTCCGAAGCAACCGTCATGATCACCATCATCACCTGGCGCGACACCTTGATCTCCATCGTAGCATCGTTGTCGTCTCGCCAATCTTATGCTTCCACGACTATCGCTACCGCTTAGTGATAAAGTAAATCATTACAGGGCGATTGCATTGCATACAATAAAGCGACAACCATATGGCTCCTGCCAGTTGCCGATAACTCGGTTACAAAATATGATCATCTCATACAATAAAATTTAGCATCATGTCTTGACCATATCACATCACAACATGCCCTGCAAAAACAAGTTAGACGTCCTCTACTTTGTTGTTGCAGGTTTTACGTGGCTGCTACGGGCTTAAGCAAGAACCGTTCGCGGAAGCGTTATATCAACGCGGTTGATGTAGTCATATGTCTTCACGATCCGACCGATCAAGTACCGAAAGCACGGCACCTCCGAGTTCTGCACACGTTCGGCTCGGTGACGTCCTCGCCTTCTCGATCCAGCAAGAGGGGCGAAGTAGTAGATGAGTTCCGGCAGCACGACGGCGTGGTACGGTGTTGGTGAAGAACAATCTCCGCAGGGCTTCACCTAAGCACTATGAAAACTATGACAAAGGATAAACTAGAGGGGACGGGATAGACGGCACACGGCTTGGTGTTTTTTGATGTGTCTTTAGTGCTAGCCCTACCCCTCTATTTATATGTTGAGCCCTGGGGTCGAAACTTGGAGTAAAAGCCTCCTCAAAGTCGGTTTCACCCGAAAGGCAAGAGTCCTTCTCAGACTCCAGGGCTAGACGCCAGGGTTCCCAGCGTCTACCCCCTAGACGCCAGGGTCCCTGCCGTCTAGCCTCTGGTCTCCGCAAAACTTCCTTTTGCACTTTCCAAAAGCCTCGTGGGATTTCCCCTTTGGCCCAGATAAAGTGTTCTTGTGCCCAAACATTTCGGGAAACATCCGGAACCCCTTCCGGTGAATTCCGGAACCCTTCCGGAGATCAAACACTACTATCCCATATATCAAACTTTGTCTCCGGAGCATTCCGGAGTTCCTCGTCATGTCCGTGATCTCATCCCGGACTCCGAACAACATTCGGTCATCAACATACATAACTCACATAATACTATATCGTCAACGAACGCTAAGCGTGCGGACCCTATGGGTTCGAGAACTATGTAGACATGACCGAGACACCTCTCTGGTCCAATAACCAATAGCGGGACCTGGATGCCCATATTGGCTCCTACATATTCTATGAAGATCTTTATCGGTCAGACCGCATAACAACATACGTTGTTCCCTTTGTCATCGGTATGTTACTTGCCCGAGATTCGATCGTCGGTATCTCAATACCTAGTTCAATCTCGTTACCGGCAAGTCTCTTTACTCGTTGTAATACATCATCCGCAACTAACTCATTAGTTGCAATGCTTGCAAGGCTTAAGTGATGTGCATTACCGAGAGGGCCCAGAGATACCTCTCCGACAATCGGAGTGACAAATCCTAATCTCGAAATACGCCAACCAACAAGTACCTTCGGAGACACCTGTAGAGCACCTTTATAATCACCCAGTTACGTTGTGACGTTTGGGTAGCCACACAAAGTGTTCCTCCGGTAAACGGGAGTTGCATAATCTCATAGTCATAGGAACATGTATAAGTCATGAAGAAAGCAATAGCAACAAACTAAACGATCAAGTGCTAAGCTAACGGAATGGGTCAAGTCAATCACATCATTCTCCTAATGATGTGATCCCGTTAATCAAATGACAACTCATGTATATGGTTAGGAAACTTAACCATCTTTGATCAACGAGCTAGTCAAGTAGAGGCATACTAGTGACACTCTGTTTGTCTATGTATTCACACATGTATTATGTTTCCGGTTAATACAATTCTAGCATGAATAATAAACATTTATCATGAAATAAGGAAATAAATAATAACTTTATTATTGCCTCTAGGGCATATTTCCTTCAATGCCCAACGTCACCTGGCTCGAAGGCTCCTATGTGGAGATCGTAAAGGGGTGGCAATCGGGGTGGTTCTACATCACCGAGCCACGCGGCACCAACTGGGTGGCGGCGCCCGAATTTCGATCCGGCATCCCCACGCGGATCACCTCCTGGAAAGAGAAGGGCCTATCCTGGGGTTCATCGGTGGAGCCGACCGGACTGCTGAACTATGTTAAAAATATGATAAGCAAGAAAATCAAGCTTGTCAACATGGGCCAGGTCATGCTCTTCCGCCGGATCCTTCCATGTCAAAGACGAGCATTCAATATGTGGGAGTTCGAACCGGCCAAGCACCAGACGCTGCGAGAGCTCTTCAACACGACGCACAAAGACGTCTGGAAGGTGCTGTTCAAGGCCACCGAGGTACCTCCTCCCCTTATCGAGGATCGTGGACTCTGCGCAAAGCGCCCTGCCAATTTGGTAAGCTCTTTATATCTCATAAGATGTTCCTTTCCCCAGTATAATCATGTGAGGGATCTGAGCCTTCATGCCATTTTAACAGGACTGGGTAGCGACAGCGGAGCGGATCGATTGTCCGGCCCCACTGCCCGAAGATCCAGCAAGGGCTCTCTTAACGGAGATGCTGGTTCCGGCGCCCTATGAGGCGCCGGAGAAGAAGGCCAAGAAGAAGGCCGCGCGGACCAGGAAAGGTCTCCGGCGCAAGGTTGTATCGGACCCATCGTCCAAAAACACCGAGGCGCACTCCTCCCACGAAAACGAGGAGGAGGAAGAGGAAAGTTCTCCCCCCAACCGGGGGGTGGGCAAGAAAAGGAAGGCTGCCGCATCTGGGGAGGCCAAAGGGTCCAAGAAGGGAAGGACCCTCCTTCCAGACCAGTCCACAATAGCCGCTTACAGCGACGAGGAGTGGTTGCCTAGGGACAAGCCCCTGGCGAAGTCGTAAGTATCCGGATACTACAATGGTTCTGGTATGTTTTGTTTTATTGCTTCTTATCATGTCAAACATGATCATGAAGTCCATCCAAAGCCCACATCGACGTCTCCTCTTCGGATGAGTCTCTGGGCCAGTCGGTGATGAACAGCGATTCAGTCCCGACAGTCACCTCCCCCCGGCCCACGGACAACATCGAGGTGTTGTCTCAAAGGGCACCGGACCAAGGGGAGATAATTCTGGAGGCGCCCCAAGGCGACATCCCAGATGCCAGGCGCATGTGGGGTAAGACTCCCATGGGTTCTAATGACGGGGGCTGCAGCAAGTTTGGCCCCCAGCCGGATACTACGCCGGAACCTCTGGTGGTTCCGGATTCTGTCAGGCGACACCTTGCTAAGGGGGGCGAGCTGTCTGTGCCAATGGCCTTTGTCCATCCAGAGGCATCGGACAACTAGCTGGAAGCGCTTCACGGTGCTTCCATTGACTAAGAGCACCGCACCATCATGAGTGCGGTGGTCGAGAAGGTTCGGTCCGCCAAAAGCGGATTGACCGAATCCTGTGCCAGCCTCCTAACAGGCTTTGAGGTAAGTAATCAAATTATGAGAAAATATCACAGCATAGACAGTAGCCCCTAATGCTTTGTTTGGTGTTCACAAAGAAAGGCCGAACAGAGGATCAAATAACAACCACAGGAGTCTAATCAGAATATGTCTATGTGAATAAGCAGGCTTCGCTGCTAGCCACTGCCGCTCGTACTGCGGAGGTCTCCGGACTGAAGCGGGACCTTGAGTGGTCTCAGGTAGAGCTCGGCCTTACCAAGAGGCGACTTGAAGAGAACCAAGGTAAGTGATTCCCCATCTGTATATTGATAAAGAAAAAAGTGATTATTAGATCATAGGATCATCATGAATTTTGCTAGGGGCCACGACCGAAGTGGCGGCCCTGAAGAAGGCACTGTCCGAGGCCGAAGATAGAGCGGCCAAGGAGTGCATCGAGTGCGAGAAGCAAGAGGCCCGAGTTGGCGAGGTTCAGCAAGAGCTCTAGGATTTTGTCAAGAAATACGAGTCCTTGGAGCGTTACTCTAAGACATAGGGGTCCGAGATTGCGAAGGCCCTCGAGGACGCACAAAATGCTAAGGCCGAAGCCCAAAAGGCCCTCCAAGAGATTCAGGCGGTCAAGAAGATAGCGGCGGGTAAGGCATTCATTATGCAAAGCAAGCATGTGAAGGATACTTTCCTTTTACTTACCCGAATTCGGAGCTCTCTAGGAGCATTCGCAGATCTATCACGTAGCGTATCGGATGCCGCGGAGTTCAACCGGCCCGAGGAAGGGAGCTCGACGGAAAAGTTGGTCTGGTCTCAATATGCTGGACCGAACATCTGATGCCCTTGAGCGACTGATACGTCCATTTTGCATCATGCTTTTATATCGATATTTATTGCATTATGGGTTGTTATTTCACGTTATGTCACAATACTTATGGCTATTCTCTCTTATTTTACAAGGTTTACATAAAGAGGGAGAATGCCGGCAGCTGGAATTCTGGGGCTGGAAAAGGAGCAAATATTAGAGACCTATTCTGTGCAAATCCAAAAATCCTGAAACTCCACGGAATATCTTAAAATAAATAAAGAAAAATCCTCACCAAAGATGAAGTCCAGGGGGCCCACACCCTGCTCACGAGGATGGGGGGCGCCCCCCTGCCAGGGCGCGCCCCCCTACCTCGTGGGCCCCCTGGTGGCTCTCCGACGTCCATCTTCTCCTATATGAAGTCTCTCGATGAGAAAAAAATAGAAAACAACCTTTCGGGACGAGACTCTGCCGCCACGAGGCGGAACCGAGGCGGAACCAATCTAGAGCTCCGACAGAGCTGTTCTGCCGGGGAAACTTCCCTCCGAGAGGGGGAAATCATCACCATCGTCATCACCAACGCTCCTCTCATCAGGAGAGGGCAATCTCCATCAACATGTTCACCAGCACCATCTCATCTCCAAACCCTAGTTCATCTCTTGTATCCAATTCTTGTCTCAAAGTCCGGGATTGGTGCTAGTAGGTTGCTAGTAGTGTTGATTACTCCTTGTAGTTGATGCTAGTTGGTTTATTTGGTGGAAGATCATATGTTCAGATCCTTTATGCATATTATTACCCCTCTGATTATGAACAAGAATATGCTTTGTGAGTAATTACGTTTGTTCCTGAGGACAAGGGAGAAGTCTCGCTATTAGTAGTCATGTGAATTTGGTATTCGTTTGATATTTTGATAAGATGTATGTTGTCTAGCCTCTAGTGGTGTTATGTGAACGTCGACTACATAACACTTCACCATTATTTGGGCCTAGAGGAAGGCATTGGGAAGTAATAAGTAGACGATGGGTTGCTAGAGTGACAGAAGCTTAAACCCTAGTTTATGCATTGCTTCGTAAGGGGCTGATTTGGATCCATATGTTCCATGCTATGGTTAGGTTTACCTTAATACTTTTTTTGTAGTTGCGGATGCTTGCAATAGAGGTTAATCATAAGTGGGATGCTTGTTCAAGTAAGAACAGCACCCAAGCACCGGTCCACCCACATATCAAATTATCAAAGTATCGAACGCGAATCATATGAACGTGATGAAAACTAGCTTGACGATATTCCCATGTGTCCTCGGGAGCGCTTTTCCTATTATAAGAGTTTGTTCCGGCTTGTCCTTTGCTACAAAAAGGATTGGGCCACCTTGCTGCACCTTATTTACTTTTGTTACTTGTTGCTCGTTACAATTTACCTTATTACAAAACTATCTGTTACCACTTATTTCAGTACTTGCAGAGAATACCTTGCTGAAAACCGCTTATCATTTCCTTCTGCTCCTCGTTGGGTTCGACACTCTTACTTATCGAAAGGACTACGATAGATCCCCTATACTTGTGGGTCATCAAGACTCTTTTCTGGCGCCGTTGCCGGGGAGTGTAGCGCTTCTGGTAGGTGGAATTTGGTAAGGAAAAATTTATATAGTGTGCTGAAATTTACTGTCACTTGTTACTATGGAAAGTAATTCTCTTAGGGGCTTGTTCGGGGTATCTTCACCCCATCCAGTAGAGCAAAGAGTTGCTCCTCAACCTACTGAACCTATTGAAAATGAAAATCCTTTTATATTACCTTCAGGTATAATGGAAAAACTGCTCGCTAATCCTTTTACAGGAGATGGAACAAAGCATCCTGATGAGCACTTATTATATGTGGATGAAGTTTGTGGACTATTTAAGCTTGCAGGTGTATCCGATGATGTTGCTAAGAAGAAGGTCTTTCCTTTATCTTTGAAGGAAGACGCATTGATATGGTATAGGCTATGTGATACGAGATCGTGGGACTATAAAAGATTGAAATTGGAATTTATCAAAAGTATTACCCTATGCATCTTGTTCATCGTGATCGCAATTATATATATAATTTCTGGCCTCGCGAAGGAGAAAGCATCGCTCAAGCTTGGGGGAGGTTAAATAAATGTTATATTCATGCCCCAATCATGAGCTCTCGAGAGAAATAATTATGCAATGTTTTTATGCTCGGCTTTCTGAAAACAATCGCACCATGCTCGATACTTCTTGTGCCGGCTCTTTTATGATGAAGACTATTGAATTCAGATGGAATTTATTGGATAGAGTTAAACGCAACTCTGAAGATTGGGACCTCGACGAAGGTAAGGAGTCAGGTATGACACCTAAGTTTGATTGTGTTAAATCTTTTATGGATACCGATATTTTCCGTAAGTTTAGCACTAAATATGGACTTGACTCTGAGATAGTAGCTTCTTTCTGTGAATCTTTTGCTACTTATGTTGATCTCCCTAAGGAGAAGTGGTTTAAATATCATCCTCCCATAGAAGTAAAAGTAGCTGCACCTATTAAAAATGAAGAAAAGACTGTCACTTATAATGATCCTATTGTTCCTACTTCTTATGTTGAGAAACCACCTTTCCCTGTTAGAGTAAAGGATCATGCTAAAGCTTCAACTATTGTTCGTAAAAGCAATATCAGAACTTATGTACCCCCTGAGCAAATTAAAGTAGAACCTAATATTGCTATTGTTAAAGATCTCTTGTCTGATAATATTGATGGGCATGTTATTCAGTTTGATGGTGAAACTGCTAGAATTGCTAAACCGTGTGATAAAGATAAACATAGACCTGTGGTAGGCGTGCCTGTTATTTCTGTTAAAATAGGAGATCATTGTTATCATGGCTTATGTGATATGGGTGCTAGTGCTAGTGTTATACCTTATGACTTGTATGAAGAAATTACGAATGAAATTGCACCTGCTGAGATAGAAGATATCGATGTCACAATTAAACTTGCCAATAGAGATACTATTTCACCAATTGGGATTGTTAGAGATGTTGAAGTCTTGTGTGGGAAAACTAAATATCCCGCTGATTTTCTTGTTCTTACTTCTCCACAAGATAGCTTTTGTCCCATTATATTTGGTAGACCCTTCTTGAACACTGTTAATGCTAGGATAGATTGTGAAAAGAATGTTGTTACTATTGGCTTGGATGATATGGTTCATGAGTTTAACTTCTCTAAATTTAGTAAACAACATCGTGAGGAAGAATTACCTAGTAAGGATGAAATTTTTGGTCTTGCTTCTATTGCCGTACCTCCTAGTGATCCTTTAGAACACTATTTGCTAGACCATGAAAATATGTTCATGAACGAACGAAGGGAAATAGATGATGTATTCTTTGAACAGGAACCTATTCTGCAACACAATTTGCCTGTTGAAATTTTAGGGGATCCCCCTCCACCCAAGGGTGATCCCGTGTTTGAGCTTAAACCTTTACCTAATAATCTTAAATATGCTTATCTTGATGAAAAGAAGATATATCATGTTATTATTAGTGCTAACCTTTCAGAGCATGAAGAAGAAAGATTATTGAAAACTCTGAAGAAGTATCGTGCTGCTATTGGATATACTCTTGATGATCTTAAGGGCATTAGTCCCACTCTATGTCAACATAAAATAAATTTGGAAGTAGATGCCAAACCAGTTCGTGATCCTCAACGACGTCTAAATCCTAAAATGAAAGAAGTGGTA
>NC_053027.1:554960018-554971232 GCF_003073215.2 Triticum urartu | reverse complement strand
CCCGGGGCATTTCCATAGCCATTCCGAGATATATTGACGTGCAACTTTCCACCATTCCGTTTATCATGACACATTCATTATTGTCATATTGCTTAGCATGATCATGTAGTTGACATAGTATTTGTGGCAAAGCCACCATTCATAATTCTTTCATACATGTCACTCTTGGTTCATTGCATATCCCGGTACACCGCCGGAGGCATTCATATAGAGTCATACTTTGTTCTAGTATCGAGTTGTAATCATTGAGTTGTAAATAAATAGAAGTGTGATGATCTTCATTTTCTAGAGCATTGTCCCAAGTGAGGAATATAAAAAAAGAGAAAGGCCATAAAAAAGAGAAGGCCCAAAAAAATGAGAGAAAAAGAGAGAAGGGACAATGCTACTATCCTCTACCACACTTCTGCTTCAAAGTAGCACCATAATCTTCATGATAGAGAGTCTCTTGTTTTGTCACTTTCATATACTAGTGGGAATTTTTCATTATAGAACTTGGCTTGTATATTCTAACAATGGGCCTCCTCAAGTGCCCTAGGTCTTCGTGAGCAAGCAAGTTGGATGAACACCCACTTAGTTTCTTCTGTTGAGCTTTCATACATTTATAGCTCTAGTGCATATGTTGCATGGAAATCCCTACTCCTTGCATTAACACCAATCGATGGGCATCTCCATAGACCATTGATTAGCCTCGTTGATGTGAGACTTTCTCCTTTTTTGTCTTCTCCACATAACCCCCATCATCATATTCTATTCCACCCATAGTGCTATGTCCATGGCTCGCGCTCATATATTGCGTGAAAGTTTATAGGTTTGAGATTACTAAAGTATGAAACAATTGCTTGGCTTGTCGTCGGGGTTGTGCATGATGAGAGCATTCTTGTGTGACGAAAATGGAGCATGACTAAACTATATGATTTTGTAGGGATGATCTTTCTTTGGCCATGTTATTTTGAGAAGACATAATTGCTTAGTTAGTATGCTTGAAGTATTATTATTTTTTATGTCAATATGAACTTTTATCTTGAATCTTTCGGATCTGAATATTCATACCACAATTAAGAAGGATTACATTAAAATTATGCCAAGTAGCACTCCGCATCAAAATTATCTTTTTTATCATTTACCTACTCGAGGACGAGCATGAATTAACCTTGGGGATGCTTGATACGTCTCCAACGTATCTATAATTTTTTATTGCTCCATGCTATATTATCTACTATTTTAGACATTATTGGGCTTCATTATCCACTTTTATATTGTTTTTGGGACTAACCTATTAACCGGAGGCCCAGCCCATAATTGTTGTTTTTTGCCTATTTCAGAGTTTCGCAGAAAAGGAATATCAAACGGAGTCCAAACGGAATGAAACCTTCGGGAACGTGATTTTCTCACCGAACATGATCCAGGAGACTTGGACCCTACGTCAAGAAATAAAGGACGAAGCCACGAGGTAGGGGGGCGCGCCTACCCCCCCAGGGGCGCCCTCCACCCTTATGGGCCCCTCTTGCCCCACCGACGTACTCCTTCCTCCTATATATACCTACGTACCCCCAAACGATCAAATACGGAGCCAAAACCCTAATTCCACCGCCGTAACTTTCTGTATCCATGAGATCCCATCTTGGGGCCTGTTCCGGAGCTCCGCCAGAGGGGGTATCCATCACAGAGGGCTTCTACATCAACACCATAGCCTCTCCGATGAAGTGTGAGTAGTTTACCTCAGACCATCGGGTCCATAGTTATTAGCTAGATGGCTTCTTCTCTCTTTTTGGATCTCAATACAATGTTCTCCCCCTCTCTTGTGGAGATCTATTCGATGTAATCTTATTTTTGCAGTGTGTTTGTTGATACCGATGAATTGTGGGTTTATGATCAAGATTATCTATGAACATTATTTGAATCTTCTCTGAATTCTTTTATGTATGATTGGTTATCTTTGCAAGTCTCTTCGAATTATCAGTTTGGTTTGGCCTACTAGATTGATCTTTCTTGCAATGGGATAAGTGCTTAGCTTTGGGTTCAATCTTGCGGTGTCCTTTCCCAGTGACAGTAGGGGCAGCAAGGCACGTATTGTATTGTTGCCATCGAGGATCTCAAGATGGTTTTTTTTTATCATATTGCATGAATTTATCCCTCTACATCATGTCATCTTGCTTAAGGCGTTACTCTGTTTTCATGAACTTAATACTCTAGATGCATGCTGGATAGCGGTCGATGAGTGGAGTAATAATAGTAGATGCAGGCAGGAGTCGGTCTACTTGTCTCGGACGTGATGCCTATATACATGATCATACCTAGATATTCTCATAACTATGCTCAATTCAGTCAATTGCTCAACAGTAATTCGTTCACCCACCGTAAAATACTTATGCTCTTGAGAGAAGCCACTAGTGAAACCTATGGCCCCCGGGTCTATCTTCATCATATTAATCTTCCAATACTTAGTTATTTCCTTTGATTTTTACTTTGCTTTTATTTTACTTTGCATCTTTATCACAAAAATACCAAAAATATTATCCTATCATATCTATCAGATCTCACTCTCGTAAGTGACCGTGAAGGGATTGACAACCCCTTATCATGTTGATTGCGAGGAGTTATTTGTTTTGTGCAGGTACAAGGGACTCGCGCGTAGCCTCCTACTGGATTTATACCTTGGTTCTCAAAAACTGAGGGAAATACTTACGCTACTTTGCTGCATCTTCCTTTCCTCTTCAAGGAAATCGAACGCAGTGCTCAAGAGGTAGCAGCGTCTGGCCTTGGAGTCTGAGAAGGACTCTTGCCTTTCGGGTGAAACCGACTTTGTGGAGGCTTTTACTCTAAGTTTCGACCCCAAGGATCAACATATGAATAGAGGGGCAGGGCTAGCACCCAAGACACATCAAGAAACACCAAGCCGTGTGCCGGCAACCCCGTCCCCTCTAGTTTATCCTCCATCATAGTTTTCATAGTTCTTAGGAGAAGCCCTGCGAAGATTGCTCTTCACCAATACCGTCACCACGCTGTCGTGCTACCGGAACTCATCTACTACTTCGCTCCTCTTGCTGGATCAAGAAGGCAAGGACGTCATCGAGCTGAACATGTGCTGAACGCGGAGGTGTCATACGTTCGGTACTTGATCGGGACAGATCGTGAAGGTGTACGACTACATCAACCACGTTGATAAATGCTTTCACTTTAGCGATACGAGGGTACGTAGAGACACTCTCCCCTCTCGGTGCTATGCATCTCCTAGATAGATCTTGCGTGATTGTAGGAATTTTTTTGAAATACTGTGTTCCCCAACACTTCATGCATGATCAGGTCGATCTGGACCTGGACGGCTTCCCACTCGAGCACGAGTTCCCTAAGGACTACATGCAAGAGGAAGAGGATGAGTGTAACATTGAAGGGGAGCCTTTGTTCGAGGATGAGCTCGCCAACCAAGCCGCCGGGGCGAAGCCGAAGCGCAAGAGCAAGCGGACCAAGGAATACACGGCGGCCGAGGACAAGTGAAAATGCTAGTTATCGACTAGAGGGGGGTGAATAGGCGATTTTTATGAAAGTCTTCAAAACACGGGGGATTTGAAGACAAACAGTAGAAATGAACCTATTGATATGTAGCGGAAGGTAGACTACACTAGACAAGCCATAGTCAAGTAAGCAATGAAGTGAAAGCACGAAGACTATCAGCAGCTAGGAAGTATGGATCAGGATGGAAGATAGTATGAAACAAAAAACAACAATCTTCACACAATGAAGTCAATCAGATCATGCAAGCAGGCAATGAATTCACGAAGACAAACTGTAAGTAAAGAGAGGTAAAGGATAGAACCAGTTGCTTGGTGAGGACAAGGAAATGTTGGACTAGTTCTAGTTGCTGTGACAACTGTACGTCTGGTTAGGGAGGCTGAGATTCAACTCAGAAGACTGCGTCTTCACCTTATTCCCCTTGAGTTAAGGACACACAGTCCTCGCCCAATCACTCTGGTGAGTCTTCAAGGGAGACTTCCAAACCTTCACAGACTTCGTTCACCAGCGATCCACAATGACTCTTGGATGCTCAGAACGCGATGCCCAACCAGCTGGAGGATTCACAGTCCTCAAGTGTGACAAGTCTTCAGATCACGTAGACAAAAAGACTTCAGTGATGCCTAACACTCTTTGGCTCTGGGTGTTTAGGGCTTTGCCCTCGCAAGGATTTCTCTCTCAAAGGCTTCGGAGGTGGGTTGCTCACAAACGACAAAAGTCGCGCACTAACTCTGAGCAGCCACCAATTTATGGTGTAGGGGGTGGGCTATTTATAGCCAGGAGGCAACCCAACCTGATTTTTCCGAAATGACCCTGGGTCACTAAGGAACTGACATGTGTCCAATGGTCAAATTTCAAACACACGTGGCAGCTTGACTTGGGCTACAAGTAAAGCTGACTTATCCAGCTCTGGATAAGATTTTCTCTCATTCTCTTCGCTCGAAGACATAGGATTTGGTTGAGCATCACTTAAGTCACTCTGACTTTGTTCACTTGGACCCCACTTAATAGTATGATGGATCCTATGACTCAACAAAGAAGAAAAGGAAACTATGAAACAACTATGTCTTCGCAATCCATAATCTTCATGCGATGTCTTCTCATGTCATAGTCTTTAATGTGAATCTCTTCACAGACCACCATTGTCTTCAATGTCTTCACACATTTTTAGGGGTCATCTCTAGTAGGTAAACCGAATCAATGAGGGACTACTACCTGTGTTATCCTGCAATTCTCACAAACACATTAGTCCCTCAACCAAGTTTGTCGTCAATACTCCAAAACGAACTAGGGGTGGCACTAGATGCACTTACAATCTCCCCCTTTTTGGTGATTGATGACAAAAATTGGTTGAAGTTTTCAACGGGGATAAAAGTATGTGAAATTATAGGGGTAAAGGTATTGTCTTCATAAGTAGCAAAAGGCTCCCCCTGAAGATGTGCATATAAGTAGTTTGCTCTTGAATGCAAATGCACATGGCAGGTTTTAATTGTGGAGATCCTTTTCAACCGATGAAGACAATTAATTATGCATATAAAGATATAACGAAGATAATGACATGCATAATGAAAAATGGACGTCTGCGGAATGACTTCATGCGGAATTTATCATCGCATCACAAACTAGCAGACAAAGTGGCAGACGACCATCAAGTTTAAGTGTTACAACCCAAAGAATCAAATTTATCAAAAACGAGAGTTGTAACCACTTAGCAAAAAAAAATATAGCAACCACCCCATATGGACCCGCTTGAAGACTATCAACTCATATGCTTCTCCCCCTTTTGTCAGTAAGGACCAAAAGGGTCTGAAGACATAGAGCATCTACTCGTTCCCATCAGGAGTAGATGAACGTGCAGGGTCGACATTGGAGTTCGGTGGTGCAGAGGGGCCTGGTGCAGTGTCGAGACACAGTGAAGCCATGGTTGGTGAAGTGGCATAGTCTTCTTCATCAACGACTCTCGCAACAACAGTTGCAGTCGAAGATGAATACTCAGAATCTTCAATGGAAGGAGTCTGACGCCAGCTTGCATTCTAGGGAGGCTTGGAGTCAAATTTGAAGCCCTCTGTGAAGTCGTCTTCACGAAGATCGTCTTCAGAGCATAGCAGTGTGAGACTCTTCCAAGACTGCCGACAGGCTTCATGAGCTACGAATGAGTTCTTGGTGGCAAGATTGCGAATGCGATTGACATCCACCAAGATGCTCTGCATCTGATGCTTTAACCAGTCATGATGCTTGTCCAGCTTCTGATGTAAGGCCACAAGAAGCTCTCGGTCATTAAGCGCACGAGAACGCTTCTGAGGTCTTTGAGCAATGGTGTTGTCAGTGGCTTCAGTGTTTGCACGGTGAGGTACACGTCTATTGCCAGCCAGAGGATAAGCAGGAGTTTCAGCATTGGGAACATGAGTGCCTTCAATTGGCTGCATGAAGCTTTGGTGATCAACATTATGAAGATAAAGTGGTTCCTTGGCAGGCTCAGGGTAGATGGCTTCAACTGATAGATCAACCTCAGGCAAAAACATAAGATGGTTGCACGCTGATGGCTGATAGTCGACAGAAGAGTGAAGCTTAATTAAGCGCATCACCCATGGAGCATAAAACTTCAAGCCAAACAGATCAATTCCAGATGCAGCAAGTTGTTTGATGAAGAAATCCTGGGAATTGAATCTGATGCCATTGACAATATAGAATACCAAAGTCTTCATGGCTCCTTCAAGTTTGGCTTCAGCTGAGTATCCCTTGATGGGCCAGAGAGTACGCCTCAGAATGTGATAGACTATGCGGGGTAGGTACTCAAGGTCCTTGACAAAGAACTCCTTGGGATAGTCAGCATCTTGAGGCAATGGCTTCATCATGCTGAGCATCTGACTCATATTTGGTTCAGGCCGCTGGAAGATACTCTATAGTTCATTTTGGTGTACCTGACAACCAGGCTCATAGAGTTCACCTGGAGTGGGCAGGGAGGTAAGCTCTATAATGTATTGAGCTTTGGCTTCGTGGTGCACATCTCCTGACATCCACTCAAGGATCCATGTCTTCGGATCCCTGTTGTAGCAACGAATGTGAAGTGTGGCATAGAACTGCAGCAGGAGCTCTTCATTCCAGTGTTCTTTGTCAGTGACGAATTGTAGAAGACCAACCTCCCTAAAGCAGTCAAAGGCTTCTTCCAGACAGGGCAGCCTAGCAATGGTTTCACAGTCAAGACGCATGTGTTGAAAGATTATCTCTTGATTGTATAGGATGCACGAGTAGTAGCTGCGCTGTTGATAGCTCCAAAAGTGATCTGAAGAGATCTTTGGCTTCGCGTAAGGATTCTTGGCGCTATCAAAGAAGGTGTTGTGGGCTCTAAAGCTGTTCACACTGAACGATCCTTGGGAGGTTGCAACTCCTGGAATCCTTGGCAACCTGGGCTTTGGCTTCTGAACCTGGGGCCTCTGCTCCACATGATAGTAATACTGAGGTCTGGGAGCAGTGGGAGGCACCATGATTGGCCATTTCACAGTGACCAGATGTCCATGATCGAAGGCCTATTCAATTATGTGAGGCCTAGGAGATGGAACAGTGGCTTCAGCATCCACATGGGCTTCAGGTTGCACATGATCTTCAGGAACAACATTCGCTTCAAGCTCCACATTATCTTCAGCCATGACAACGTCATTGGCTTCAATATCATTGTTGGTGATAGCCTCAGTGTTCTCAACCTCCGTGTCTTCAATGACAGGAGGGTCGGGCACAGACACATTCTCCTTGAGAATGACTTCGGGTGGTAGGTGCGACATATGCCAACGGGTGGCTTATCATTGTGGGAGCCAGTAAGACGTCGCCGGTGCCTGGAAGCGGGATGAGGCGAAGACATGCACGCCGGCGAATCTTACCCAGCTTCAGGGCTCTCCGTGGAGATAACACCCCTACTGCTGCTCTGCGGGGTCTCCGCATGATCACTAGATGAACGAGTGGCTACAAGATGCTCCTTGAGCTGTTTGGCGAAGGAAGAAGAAGGGCACGGCTAGCTCTCCTCTCCTCTCTATGTGGTGTCTAAAACTAGCTCAGATCCCCCTTTGCATGGGTGCCCCGGGGGGTTTATATAGGCCCACCCCCCGGGGGTACAATGGTAATCCGGCTGGGCGTGGGCCCCTTAGCCGTCTGTGTCTACGCTCGTCGGCTTCTGCGCTGGCTGCTGGGGTCCGCCGGCTGGTGGGTCCCATCGGCTGCCGGCTCCTGGGTCGACAGGCAGGCCCCACTGTCCAGGGCCTTGTCGGTGGCTGGTTACTGTTGGCTCAACCTAGTGACGAGGGCTTCGCCGAGGTGGGCGTGGCTACAGTGCCGCCGCCCGGCGGGCGATCGCTGTAGCCTCACCGCGTCTTGTCTCCTTAATGGGGCGTCTCCTTCGAGGGAGGAGGCAAGCCGGCTACGGGGAGCCGACCCTGTCTTGGGCCGACTGGGGGAGGCCTGGACGCCTTCGGGTGTCTCTCTACCTGAAGGGGCCCATCGCCCATGGGCCGCACTGACAGTCCATCGTGGGTGGCATCAGGGTCAACATGGCAACAGTGCCGCGCCGGACGGGTCATGGCCACCCCGTACGGCGCACTGTGCCAGGCGTGCTCCGGGATTCGGGGGTGGCAGGCTTTACTGTAGCCACGCCCCGTCACATCGCCGTTATGTGGATGCAGACTTCGAGGGTACGATCTTGACCGCTTTGTGGGAGTCGGCTTCTTGCGGCCGGCTTCTTGGAGCCGGCCCTCCGCTTTCTTCATGAGGGCTAAAGCCGGGCCGCCTTCCGATAGTCGGCCTGGGAGACAGCCGGCAAGGGGAAGGCGGCCCCACGTCTTGGATTCTTGAGGGCCGGATCGGCTCGTAATTTTTTCAGAAGGGCCAGGGGGAGCCGGCTAGGCTACCCGTGGTCGCTTACTCCGACAGTAGTCCCCGAAGCTGATCGAGCCTTCGAGGCTGACAAAGGGACGAGAAGCTTGGTCAGCTTCCTATCCTGGAGGAGCCGGCTTTGCTTATGCGCGCCGTCTTCGGAAAGCTCCGTATCTTGTAGCGGGAACGGGGTCGGCCTGCGAGCTGACCGCACGCCACCCCGGGCCACGTGGCAAGGAAAACCTGCCAACACGCGTGCGATGGGACCGCCGCAGGCCCGGGCCCGCCACTTCTAGGCCTCGGCCCAAGCGCGGATCTTCTGCGGCCCACAACGGACCGCCTTCGCCTTCCCGGCGGTTTCATTTTCGTCATCAGGGCGCAATAATCGCGGGACGTGGGGGAGTGGGCGCAGTTGATCCCACGTTCCCCCACACCACGCCTCCTCGGCTCCGCCGCGCGGGTCTATAAGTAGGGGGAGGAGAGGGAGCGGCAGAGGCTCGCACGCTCTCCCTCGCTCCACCCTTTCTCGCCTTCCTCTCCTTCCTTCCGCCGCCGCAGCGACCCATTGCCGCGCCGCTCCGCCGTCGGACCTCTCGGTTCCTTCGGTCCCGCCGTAGCGGGGTCGTGCGCGTCTCCGCCGCATCGCCTTGTTCCTCGCCGCGTCGCTCCCATGGCGTTGTCGAGCTCGTGGGATGGCTCCAACGTCCACGAGGACCACGTTGAGTTCCTCCGCCGGACGCGGCGTCTGCCGGGCGAGAACTACGTGCGGGTTCGTCGTGCGCCGGCGAGGGAGATTTCGCCGGCACCGGAGGAGGGCGAGCGGGTAATCTTCCGCTCGCACTGCCTGCGCGGCTTCGGCCTCCCGGAGCGGATTCCTTCGCGCTTTCTCTTGATTTACCACCTCCAGCCGCATCACCTCACACCCAACGCGGTGATGCTGCTGTCGGCTTTCGTCACCCTGTGCGAGGGCTTTCTTGGGGTTCTCCCCACTCTCGAGCTCTGGGGAGAATTCTTCCAGAGCAAGCTCGGCACCGTTGTCGCGGGCGTGCCCGCCCCCTGCGGAGCCTTCATTGCCATGAGGCGGACGGGCGAGAACAATCCGTTCCCGCCCATCCCGCTGATCCAGTCGGTGAAGCTCTGGCAGAAGTCCTATTTTTACGTGAAGAACGTCGCCCAGCAAGGCGACTTCGTCAACCTGCCGGCTTACGTAGCCGGCCCGCCGGCTGGGAGGCAACCCTCGTGGAGCTACCGGGCCAGGTCGTTGTCTCAGGCCGGGAACGCAGCCGTCGCCCGGCTCCGGGTGATGATCCAGTCGGAGGGCCTGACCGGAGCCGACCTGGTGGCCGCCTTCGTGGAGCGCCGAGTACTTCCGCTCCAAGGCCGGCCTCACATGATTTGCCAGATGAGCGGCCGCTTCGACCCGTGCCGGCTGAGCACCAGGGAGATGCCTCATGCCGAGGTGTCTTACATGGTGAACTACATCTCCAACTGCAAGCTCGCCGAGGATTGGCGATACGGCAAGGGGCCGTATTCTCGCGCCAACCCTCCGCCTGCCGTAAGTTTTTCTTCTTTTCTTCCTTTTTGTAGCCGGCCTCATGATGGCCGACTTCTGATCAATTGGTTTGCCCTCAGCAGAACCCTCTTCTTCCCGACGGCCGGGGCCGCAGGGGTAGAGCGCCAGCTCCTCCCCGACCGCACGGTGGACGACGTCGATGATCCGGACCTGGGAGCGGCCGCCATGGAAGATGCCATCATGGGGGAAGGCGACGAGGCAGGCGGCGCGAGGCTCGGGGCCGGCCTCGAGGACTGGGCGGACGATGACGAGGTCGAAGCCGTTCGCACCACCAGCCGGCTTGATCTCAAGCGCGGGCGGCGCCGTGCCGCGTCGACCTACTTCGGCAGCCGGCCGAAGAAATCCAAGGGTTCCACGGCGGCGACCAAGCGGGATGAGGCGGCCGTGAAGGCGGCCCGCTTCCGCAAGGCGTGAAACAGCCGCAGGCGATCTCGGCGTAAGCGTCAAACGTCTTGTATTTTTTGTTGTCCACTTCGATTGAGGCTCTTCTAAACTTTTCTTTGCTCGCCGGGCAGGGCACCGCTTTCCCTCGAGCGAGGTCCTGGCGGCTCCGTAGTCGGGCCGACTGGAGGGTCCTCAGGATCCCGCCGCGTGGATCCCCGTGCCGACCTCATGGAGGCACGGAGCGGAACGCACGGGAGGCACGGGAGGAGCGGGAGGCGGCGGAGCGAAGGACCGCCCAGGCGGCGAAGGAGCAGGCCGACGCGGCGGCCAAGGCCCGGGCGGAGGCGGCCGCGGAACGGAGGCGGAGGCCTCGCACAACCAGCCTCCGCTGCTCGTCGTTCCCCTCCGCGCCGTGGCCCCCGACATCCCGTGCCCCCGTCGGAGGAGGTCGACCAACCGCCGGTGATGGAGAGGAGGGAGGACCACGTGGTCTTCGTGGAGGGGGCGCCGCAGACGGCGCCGACTGGAGCGGGCCAAAGCGGCCAACCATCTGTGGCGCAGAGCAGCCGGCCGGGGGCGAGCCGGAGGCAGGGGCCGGCCTCGAGGTGCAGCCGGCATTTCGCCGGCGCGCAGGGGGAGCTACCTCCGCGCCGGAGCCGCACAGCTGCGGGCGCCAGCCAGACGGCGGAGGCCCTGGAGGCGGCCAGCGCCAGCACGTCCGAGTGGACGCCCAGCGGGGGGACGGCCGAGCTGAACACGGCGGCCCAGGAGGTCCGGAACCGGCTTCAAGCCCAGGCCGCTTCGCTGCAGCGATATACCCAAGAGTTCCTCACGACGCGGGCCGTCATCCGGGTGAGCCTTCTGGCCTTGGTTGTTTTGCTTTTTTG
>NC_053027.1:554945988-554959018 GCF_003073215.2 Triticum urartu | reverse complement strand
ATCAGAACAAGTCTAAGGCTCCGAGGATAGGTGGTCCTCCTCCTCCACCTTTCCACCCGCTTTCAGAGGTCACTTGTCATAGGTGTGGTTTGAAAGGGCATTACTCAAACAAGTGCACCAAGAAGCACCTTCCGCCTCCTCCTCCGGTCAGGTCAGCAAGCAATGCAGTTGTCAAGCACAATCCCAAGGTTGCAAAGGTGAACATGTTGAATGCATCTCAAGTAGAGGATTCTTCAGATATGATCATGGGTAACCTCTTACTTAATTCTATCCCTGCTAAAGTGTTGTTTGATATTTGTGTTCTTTCATTTCAAGACCTTTTGCATCGAAGCATGAGTTTGCTTTTCAAGATTTGACTAGGCCATTGTCTGTTGTTTCTCTGGGTAAAGTGTTGAACTCAAGCAGCTTTATTTTGAATGTCGGTATCAAGATGGGAAATTATAAATTGCTGGCTTCCCCAATTGTTCTCGGCAATTCTGATATTGATCTCATTCTCGGCATGGATATGCTTTCTTAGGACAAGGCCTTTCCTTGATTGTGCTACCAGGGAGATTAAATTGATGCACCCTTCTGAGGATGTGATCATCTATGCCGCTCGTGATGAAACCATTCGGTTGTTCTCTCTCAATGAGAAGGGCGAGTTAGACGCTATTTCTTAGATTCCAGTTGTTTGTGACTATCAAGATGTATTTCCAGAAGAACTTCCGGCTATGCCTCCTCACCGGCCAGTCGAGTTCGTTATTGATCTTGAGCCCGGTAAAGAACCCGTTTGCAAGCGCCCCTACAATCTTGGGCCAAAAGAGCTGAAAGAATTGAAGAAACAGCTCGGTGAACAAGAGCATATAGGTCTGATTAGACCAAGTTCATCTTCGTGGGGTTGTGTTGTTCTTTTTGTCGAGAAGAAGGATGGCACGGACTGACTTTGCATCGATTACCATCTATTGAACAAGAAGACAATCAAGAATAAGTACCTACTTCCCATTATCAATGAGCTATTCGAGCAACTCAAAGGTGCAAAGGTGTTTTCCAAGCTTGACCTCCATATGGGCTATCATCAGATTTGCATTCATGAAGAAGATAACCCCAAGACAACATTCAGAACAAGCTTTCGTTCTTATGAATATACTTTCATGTCTTTCGGGCCTGTCAATGCCCCTCCAACATTCTCTCGCATGATGAACTTCATCTTCAACCCCTACACCAATGAATTTTTCCTGGTGTATCTCGATGATATCTTGGTGTTCTCCAAGAATAAGTAGGATCATGCCAAGCATTTGTGATTGGTGATCGACAAGCTCAGAGAGTATTAATTCTATGCAAAATTCTCCAAATGTGAGTTTTGTCTTGATGAAGTTCTTTACATTGGCCACATCATCTCCTCCAAAGGAATTTCTGTTAATCCGGAGAAGGTTTCTGCAATTTTCAACTGGGAACCTGCTCAGATTGTCAAGCAGCTCCGCAGTTTCCTTGGGCTTGCAAGCTATTGCCGAAGATTTGTTGAGAATTTCTCAAAGATCGCTAAACCTCTTTCCAACCACCTCCATAAGCATGTCAAATATTCCTGCACTCCTGAGTGTGACTTTGCTTTCAACACTCTCAAAAAGAAACTCATCATAGCTCATGTCCTAACTCCTCCAGATGAGTCCCAGCCATACGAAGTTTTTCGTGATGCCTCGTTGCAAAGTCTCGGTGCTGTGTTAATGCAAGAGAAGAAAGTTGTGGCCTATACTTCTCGTTAGTTGAAGCCAAATGAAAGGAACTACCCCACTCACGATCTTGAGTTGGCGGCAGTTGTCCATGCATTAATAACATGGAGACATCTCTTGTTGGGAAGGCATGTGGACATTTTCACCGATCACAAGAGCCTCAAATATATCTTCACTCATTCCAACCTCAACCTCCGGCAAACTCGTTGGGTTGAAATGATTCAAGAGTAAAATCCAAGCATTGAGTACACTCCAGGCAAGGTGAATATTATTGCAGATGCTTTGAGCAGAAAGGCTTATTGCAACGGATATGTTCAGAAGCAATCCCAACCCGATCTTTGTGAAGCTTTCCGCAAGCTCAACCTCCAAGTTGTTCCTCAAGGTATTCTTGCCAACCTTCAAGTCACTGCAACTTTGGAAGATCAAATTCGTGAGGCGCAACTCCTTGATATCATGGTGAAGAAGGTGAAACATGGTTTTTCCAAGGGCTTATCCAAATACAAGTGCTATCGCACTGATGACAAGGACACCTTATTCTTCGAGGACCGGATTGTGGTTCCTAAAGGTGATCTAAGGAAGGTCATAATGAATTAAGCCCACAATTCTCTTCTTTCCATTCATCCAGGCGGTTCGAAGATGTACCATTACCTCAAGCAGTCGTATTGGTGGACTCGAAAGAAGTGAGAGATTGCTCAATTCGTGAATGAATGTGATGTCTGTCGAAGGGTGAAAGCAGAACATCAACGACCAGCTGGTCTCCTCCAACCTCTTGCTATTCCAGAATGGAAGTTTGATCATGTCGAAATGCATTTTTACACTGGCTTCCTATAACACCCTCGATGCGGCTATATCTCCCACGTGTCGAAGCACGACTTAGAGGCATAACCGCATTGAAAGCAATGTCGCAAGTGAGGTAATCTTCACACAACCCATGTAATACATAAGGGAAAAAGATACATAGTTGGCTTACAATCGCCACTTCACACAATACATGAATAAAGCATTACATCATCCAGATACAATCAAGGTCCGACTACGGAACCAAAATAAAAGAAGACTACCCGAAATGCTACACAGATCCCCGATCGTCCCAACTGGGTTCCACTACTAATCAACAAGAAATGGATCAACATAACGAACACGATCTTCATCGAGCTCCTCCTTGAGCACGGTTGCGTCACCTGCAAGATATCATCGGCACCTGCAAGCTGGTTTTGGAAGTATCTGTGAGTCACGGGGACTCATCAATCTCACACCCTCGCGATCAAGACTATTTAAGCTTATAGGAAGGGTAAAAGGTATGAGGTGGAGTTGCAGCAAGCGACTAGCATATTTGGTGGCTAACATACGCAAATGAGAGAGAGAAGAGAAGGCAAAATCACGGTCGAGAATCTATGATCAAGAAGTGATCCTAGAATAACCTACGCCAAGCATAACTCCAACACCGTGTTCACTTCCCGGACATCGCCGAAAAGAGACCATCACGGTAACACATGCGGTTGATGCGTTTTGAATTAAGTTAAGTTTCAGGTTTTCTACAACCGGACATTAACAAATTACCATCTGCCCATAACCGCGGGCACGGCTTTGGAAAGTTCAAATCCCTGCAGGGGTGTCACAACTTAGCCCATCACAAGCTCTCACGATCAATGAAGGATATTCCTTCTCCCAAGACAATCCGATCAGACTCAGCTTCCCGGTTACAAGACATCCTCGACAATGGTAAAACAAGTCCAGCAACACCACCAAATGTGCCGACAAATCCCGATAGGAGCTGCACATATCTCGTTCTCAGGGCACACTCAGATGAGCTCTCCGTACAACTAAAACCAAACCTCGAGTTTCCCCGAGGGGGCGCTGCACAGGGCTCTAGTTTGGACCAACACTCAGAGGAGCACTGGCCCGGGGGGTTTAATAAAGATGACCCTTGGGTAGGCCTACCTGAGGGAAAGAAAAGGCTAGGTGGCGAATGGTAAAATCAATGTTGGGCATTGCTGGAAGAGTTTTATTCAAGGCGAACTGTCAAGGGGTCCCCATTATAACCCAACCGTGTAAGGAACGCAAAATCTGGGAACATAATACCGATATGATGGAAACTAGGACGGCGAGAGTGGAACAAAACACCAGGCATAAGGCCGAGCCTTCCACTCTTTACCAAGTATATAGATGCATTAATTAAATAAGATATATTGTGGTATCCCAACAAAATATTCATGTTCCTTACATGGAACAAGCTCCAATCTTCACCTGCAACTACCAACGCTATAAGAGGGGCTGAGCAAAGCGGTAACATAGCCAAAGAACGATTTTCTAGGACAAGGTGGGTTAGAGGCTTGGATTAACAATATGGGAGGCATGATAAGCAGGTGGTAGGTATCGCAGCATAGGCATAGCAAAAGAGGGTATGGTCACCTTGCGTGCAAAGTTCTCTGAGAAGACGAAAAGCTTGAACCTCGAACACGAACTCAACGGGTCCTCAAACACGAACTCGTCTCCCGGCTCTACCCAAGCAAGAATAACAAGCAAAGGGAGACACAATCAACCACATGCAATGCACAAGCAACATGATGCAAAACATGTCATGATATGCGGGATGCGATATGCAATGCATATGCATGATTTGAAAAGGAATGATTGAACCGGGCCTCAACGTGGAAAACCAAGAGTGCCACTGGAAAGAGGAGTTGATTTCGGTTGAAATCGATATAAAGATCACCGGAATCAGATGCACGGTTTGGAAATGGCAAGCAAAACAAATATGGCACCGGTCTGCGATTAACAGCATGTAGCCTTCTAAATGCATCAAGAACAACATGCTACCGCACTCCAACATGACAACCAAATACATGCCAGAGATACACTCAAGAAGCTTGAAAAAATATGAACACTGATCTATGGCTAATTCACTCAATAGCAAGCTCAAACAAGCATGGCAAAAATGCAAAAGATAACAGGTTTCGGACTTGGTGAAATTAACAGCATGTCAGGAATTTATCATCAGGAAGCAATCTTTAGAGCTTGAAAACTACATGGTACAGGAATATATCATGGCAAAGCAAGGCATGGCGTGAAGCTACTCAAAGAATATAACAGAAGTCCCTTAGTGACCATGAGCCAAAAGGGATCAGAAAATACAATTGCAAGCATGTGAACATAACAAAAACATAAACAGATTCAGACTTGGTGAAAAACTGGAGCATGGCAAAACAGATAACGAATAGGCATGTTTACGAGCTCGATGCACTCACTACGAGACATTGCATGATAAACTAAGCATACATCCAGAAAATATACATGGCATAGAAGCTAGACATGGCAAGAACAACAACACAGAATGCACGGATGAACAACAACAAGCTCGGCAAAATTGCTAAACATGTTAACAATCTGCCAGGAACATTTGATAGCAAATGTAGAGCTCGGTTGAGTCAAGCTAGGGTGCTCCATCATTGCAAAAAAGACATGGATGGATAGAGAACAACATTATATAGAAAACATCCTTACTGATCATGCTAAAAAGAGGCACGGATCACTAGGAAACAACATGAACATATGGCATAAAAATAATGACAGGGCAAGGACTTAGTGAAATTCTAAGTCCCTGAAATCAGCATTATTGAGTAAGCTACTTTGCATGCTTGTGCTAGTCACCACAAAGATCACAAAAATACATGGCATACACCCTTGTAAAGATGGCATGGCATTCTTCAAAACACATGTAGAGCTCAGGATCATAGCATGCACACATTAATCATGGCAAAAATGACAAAAGGGCATTTGCTGAAATAGATATGAAACTATCATCACATAGCCCTCTTCCAACAGCATTTCAGGCATCAAGATGAGCTCAAATGAAAATGATGCAATGAGATGAAATGATGTACTCGTCGAGACGAACATTTTGATTTGCTAAACGCATGAATCGAAGCAACGGTTGATGAGTTATGACATGATGAAGGAGGCATAAAAATATAGCAGATCTGGGACTTAGACGGAAAAGAATAGACCTCGGGTGAATAGTGGTCAACGGGCATTTGGGCCGAATCGCGGTGAGGCAGGACGGCGCTGGTTGGGTGTTGGGCCTCAGGCGGAGATGGGCCACGGGGAGGCCCACGATGCACGCGCGCGGTCAACGCATACGTCATCTCCTATGCTACACGCGCGAATCGGAGCAACGGTGATGAAGTTATGATGCGATGAAAAGTGCACAAAATTACCGGGACTTAGAAGAAATTAGACCTCGCGGGAAAAGTCAACCCGGGACGGAGACATGCGGGACGAGGAGATCCGGGTCGGGCGCGGGAGCGTTTGGATGACGGGACCGGTGGATCTCGTCCCGATCCACCGGACCTCGCCGGAGACGACGGAGATGGCCGGAGGGTGGCCGAGACGGCGCGCGGTCGCTGGGGCGCGGCACCGGTCGCGAGAGGCGGGTGCGCCGGCGAAGGGTGGCGCGGGGCTGGCGCGGGTCGGGGCACGCAAGGCGGCGCGGCCGGATGGTGCGGAGGCACGTCAGGCTATAGCGGCGGCGCGAACCGCGGCGAGGCTTGCCGGCGGGAGGGCTTGGCGGCGGCTCGACGGGGATCTCGGGATCCGCCGAAGATGAACCTAGGCGGCGGCGCGCTCAGGCGCTCGGGAGGCGCGGGGTCGGGTGGCTCGGGCCCGGAGGGCCAGATCCGGGTCCCGGCAGCCCGGGCGCGGTGCGGTGAGCGGCGGTGACAGCTGGCGCGAGGGGAGTGGACGAGGGCGGTGACGCGATGACGTGGCAGCTCTCCATTTGGCCGGAGTGAGGTGGAGGGCGTGGTCGGACATGTCCGGCGGCGCGGAGGGAGGTGAGATTTAGGGTTAGACCGCGAATTTCAGAGAGGGGCACACATATATAGGTACAGGGAGCTAGGGGAGTCCAAATGAGGTGCGGTTTTCGGCCACGCGATCGTGATCGAATGACCAAGATGATGGAGGGGGTTTAGGTGGGTTTTGGGCCACTTTGGAGAGGTGTTGGGCTGCAACACACACGAGGCCTATTCGGTCCCTCGGTTAACCATTGGAGTATCAAACGAAGTCCAAATGATACGAAACTTGACAGGAGGTCTACGCTAGTAAACCAAGGCCGCATGACAAGTCTTGGTCCAAACCGACAATGTTTAACACCCGCACATGAAAATAGGTAGAAAGGGACACCGGGTGACATAGGAGCGCCGATAGCAAAACGGACAACGGGGAAAATGCTCGGATGCATGAGACGAACATGTATGCAAATGAAATGCACATGATGACATGATATGCAATGCATGACACACAAGCAATGACAAGGCAACAACAGCGAATAACTGGAGGACACCTGGCACATCACTCTCGGGGCGTTACAACACTCCTCCACTATGAGAGGATCTCGTCCCGAGATCTAGAATGGCACCAGGGGAAAACGGAAGAGAAAGAGAAGAGGTAAAACTAAGTTGCTCCTTTGACAAACGAGTGAAACCAAAGAACCTTTAGATGTTGAACAAATTTAAGGAAAAAATGCAACGGAGATGAACGAAGTTGAAAACACTCCGTTAAGACAAAGGAAAAGAAAGAACCGATTCGGGTAGCACTTCGGTTGAAAAGAGATGAAAGACTTGATAAAATGAAAGAGCTTGATCAAAGGGACACAACACTCCGGTTAAATGGATAACCCAAGAAAAGAACACGATCCTAACAAAACAAGAAGATGGGTTGAAGAGAGCAACTTCACAATGCCTCCGGAAAAAAAAGAATAGAAGATAGATAATTGAAATAGGAGAATGGAGAAGAAAATGCCAACTTCTGTCACAAAAGAGCTTGAAAAGGCATACTTAGGAGAAGGGTCGAACAAATTAGTTGGAAAAAAACAACAACGAAAAGAGTAAGCTTGTTGTGGGCTTATGGAAAACATCTCAAAACTGAGTTGAAATTCTGCCACTGACGGAAACGGTAGATTGGATTGATATCAACAAATAGATGAGAAGCTTATATCACCGGGATGAAAAAATGAAGAACTTGGATCATTTATAAGCACCATAGATAGCAACAATCCTTAGGTAAGGCTTTAGGTGAAACATGACACAAGATAACTCCAACGAAGAGATTGATGGATTTAAAATACCTCATTCTTAACCACATGTGAATCATGAAACTTGAACTCAAATTATCAAGAATGACATAATACCACCTCCAATGGTATGGTAGAAAGAATTGCACTCCGGATTGGAAAATGAAGAATGATTGAGATCCTCTGAAAAGAATCTTGATGAACACTTCGAGAAGGAAGTAAATCCTTTATGAACCAACATGTAGAACCTCCATGAAGAACTCTCGCAACAGAAGAATGATCACACGAAAAGAAGGATGAAAAGAATAAGGTTGAAGCCTTGCAATGATTAGATGAAGCTTTGCGAGGAGATAAAGTGGAGACTTGGAACTCCAGAAAAGAAAGATAAAGCATCTCGAACTGAGAATGTGATATGATGAACCACTCTGGAAAAAGAAATTGAATAAACTCGATGAAACAAGAATAAGAATTACATTATGCTTATCCTTCACCAATTCAAATTGATGACAAGCAATGGAATTGGCATACTACTTATTCTCGTAGAAAGGATTTAAGATAGATATAGCGCAAACTTGAGAAGGTCTTCAATGAACCACCAGTATGATTGGAACGACGAATGAATTGATAAGATAACAGCGGAAGAGAATTCTGGAAGAACCACCGTAAGAATTGAACAACGAATGAAGTAAAAGGATGAATCGCCGGTAAGAATTAGAAAATGAACGAACATACATTAGAGAGTTAAGATACATGCGAACGAAGTGATCACGAACTGAGAAGAGGATATTTGAAAGAAGCACCGGTAGGTTGGAGAATGATAACTGAAAGCTGAGAATGAAAAACCTGAATTGATGGACTCCAGATAGGTGAAAGGAATTCTCACAATAAAAACAATTATGAGAGGATGGCCTTGAAATAGAACCACGAATCTCTGAGAGAACGGATAAGATATGGAGGTAAAACTCTTCTTCGGTCTTCAAATCCGGAGAATGATGATGAGAAACACCACCATGAATTGTTGAGATACTCCGGGATGAAAATTAGAAATGTTGAACCAACGATGAAAAGAATTTGAAAGATCTTGGAGAAAGACATTTGATTGATGATAATTCATTCTTACGTCAAACTTGGAAAAGAATTTGAGAAGCTCCAGTAAGATAAGAAGAGTCAGGTAGGATCTTGGGAAAAGACCTGTGGGTTAGGGCCCACTCAAAAGAAACACCGTTGATGATTTAAAAGATAGATTGCGCCGGTTGAAATTAATGGCTTGAATAAGGTAACATCCTTGCAAAAGCATGAACGAATTTAGGATGGAAACTAGAATCTTCTGAGATATCTTCAACACTCCGGAACAAATGAATAGTGAGAAGTGAATGATAAAGAGGTGCACCGACATGAGAAAACATTTAAAATGAGGAAAGGATATGATCAACGAAACTTGAATTGAATCCACCAGAGAAAAAAAACGAATAATGATGAACTTGTAGAGAATCTTCATGAGAATCACGGGATAAGAATATTGACAGAGAAGAATGGAGAGACTTCACATCAATAAGATGGATACTTGATTAAGAAATCCGAGTCCTTGAAGAAAAAGGGGGTGGGTGGGCGGGAAAACAAAAGCAATTTGGGACGGATGAAATAAACACCGTCAAGAAGACTTAGAAGTGATCTTGCGGATGGGGGGAAAGACGAGATCATCTCGAAGAGAAGCACACCGGTTGGAAAAGGATTGACAAGACAATCTCGATTATCATGAAGGATTGGTATTCACATCGGAGTATGAGAACACCGCTTAGGAAGAGTATGGAATCAACACTTGACATTGTAGCAACTCGAATACCACAACTCAAAAACAAAACAAAGGATTGGCTTGCAAAATAAGCCGGAACAAACATATGATAGAGATTTCGTCCAAAGTTTTCGTGGCGGGGCCTACACGGGCTCGATCGTACATCACCATCATGTACAAGGCAGTGCACATGAAATAAAAAGCGTCCCCAAGTCAGCAGAGCCAAGGACTCTTTAAGACATAACGAGATCACTGTAAAACCAACCGTGGATAGGCGGAATAGTAGACGTCGAACCCCAATTTCATATCATACATCTGTCGGAAAGATATCCTAAGAGCTACTTGAATTCCCACTTATGAAACTCCCGAAATTTTCCGGTTATGCAATCAGGTGTTGGGGATACAGGGGAAGCATAATACCTCACCCAAAGCTAGCAAATCCTACATCCAGTTGTATCCATCCTTCAACACATAACCAAGAAACCTTCGGAAATCGTTTACCTCAACCTTCGAAAAGCATCCGTTATACAAGTTATGGCAATACTCCCAAACTCCCGCCCTAGTACTAGGTGGCGTCAATGTTATCTCACCAACAACTGCATAAAAGAGATTTTCGATGTCGGCAGAAAAAAAACTCAGGTATTCCAGAACTGCAACGATAAAATTGTGACAACAACACATCGGAGCTCAACTTCCAGGGACACTGCCACAACCCCTAAATGTCAGGAGGCACCAAGAACAATGTTATCATCACAAAACCATCGGAACGATTCCAAGATACCCGCGTGATCCTAAATGAATTTAGTGAAATTTGAGACGAGAAGAGTCAAAACTCTACGTCAGGATGCCTCACCAGAGCGACGAAGGGACGGAGGAGAAAAAAGAATCCTACTATCCGATATATATATAATCCTAAATGACTCAAAACATTTTTCTAGACTCAACAACGCTAGCGATTCGATAAAGCAGGGGGCTCCTAAAGTCGGGGAAGGCTCTGATTACCAACTTGTAACGCCCTCGATGCGGCTATATCTCCCACGTGTCGAAGCATGACTTAGAGGCATAACCGCATTGAAAGCAATGTCGCAAGTGAGGTAATCTTCACACAACCCATGTAATACATAAGGGAAAAAGATACATAGTTGGCTTACAATCGCCACTTCACACAATACATGAATAAAGCATTACATCATCCAGATACAATTAAGTTTCGACTACGGAACCAAAATAAAAGAAGACTACCCCAAATGCTACACAGATCCCCGATCGTCCCAACTGGGCTCCACTATTGATCAACTGGAAACGGATCAACATAACGAACACGATCTTCATCGAGCTCCTCCTTGAGCTCGGTTGCATCACCTGCACGATATCATCGGCACCTACAAGCTGGTTTTGGAAGTATTTGTGAGTCACCGGGACTCAGCAATCTCACACCCTCGCGATCAAGACTATTTAAGCTTATAGGAAGGGTAAAAGGTATGAGGTGGAGTTGCGGCAAGCGACTAGCATATTTGGTGGCTAACATACACAAATGATAGCGAGAAGAGAAGGCAAAAGCACGGTCGAGAATCTATGATCAAGAAGTGATCCTAGAACAACCTACGTCAAGCATAACACCAACACCATGTTCACTTCCCGGACACCGCCGGAAAGAGACCATCACGGTAACACACGCAGTTGATGCATTTGAATTAAGTTAAGTTTCAGGTTCTCTACAATCGGACATTAACAAATTCCCATCTACCCATAACCGCGACACGACTTTCGAAAGTTCAAATCCCTGCAGGGGTGTCCCAACTTAGCCCATCACAAGCTCTCACGGTCAACGAAGGATAGTCGTTCTCCCAAGACAATCTGATCAGACTCGGCATCCCGGTTGCAAGACATCCTCAACAATGGTAAAACAAGTCCAGCAACACTGCCCGAATGTGCCGACAAATCCCGATAGGAGCTGCACATATCTCGTTCTCAGGGCACACTCAGATGAGCTCTCCGTACAACTAAAACCAAACCTCGAGTTTCCCCGAGGGGGCGCTGCACAGGGCTCTAGTTTGGACCAACACTCAGAGGAGCACTGGCCCGGGGGGTTTAATAAAGATGACCCTTGGGTAGGCCTACCTGAGGGAAAGAAAAGGCTAGGTGGCGAATGGTAAAATCAATGTTGGGCATTGCTGGAAGAGTTTTATTCAAGGCGAACTGTCAAGGGGTCCCCATTATAACCCAACCGTGTAAGGAACGCAAAATCCGGGAACATAATACCGATATGACGGAAACTAGGACGGCAAGAGTGGAACAAAACACCAGGCATAAGGCCGAGCCTTCCATCCTTTACCAAGTATATAGATGCATTAGTTAAATAAGAGATATTGTGATATCCCAACAAAATATCCATGTTCCAAACATGGAACAAGCTCCAATCTTCACCTGCAACTAACAATGCTCTAAGAGGGGCTGAGCAAAGCGGTAACATAGCCAAACAACGGTTTGCTAGGACAAGGTGGGTTAGAGGCTTGGATTAACAATATGGGAGGCATGATAAGCAAGTCGTAGGTATCGCAACATAGGCATAGCAAAAGAGCGAGCAACTAGCAAGCAAAGATATAAGTCATTTCGAGGGTATCGTCATCTTGCCTGCAAAGTTCTCCGAGAAGACGAAAAGCTTGAACCTCGAGCATGAACTCAATGGGTCCTCGAACACGAACTCGTCTCCCGGCTCTACCCAAGCAAGAACAAAAATCAAAGGGAGACACAATCAACCACGTGCAATGCACAAGCAACATGATGCAAAACATGTCATGATATGCGGGATGCGATATGCGATGCATATGCATGATTTGAAAAGGAATGATTGAACCTGGCCTCAACGTGGAAAACCAAGAGTGCCACTGGAAAGAGGAGTTGATTTCGGTTGAAATCGATATAAAGATCACCGGAATCGGATGCACGGTTTGGAAATGGCAAGCAAAACAAATATGGCACCGGTCTGCGATTAACAGCATGTAGCCTTCTAAATGCATCAAGAACAACATGCTACCGCACTCCAACATGACAACCAAATACATGCCAGAGATACACTCAAGAAGCTTGAAAAAATATGAACACTGAGCTACGGCTAATTCACTCAATAGCAAGCTCAAACAAGCATGGCAAAAATGCAAAAGATAACAGGTTTCGGACTTGGTGAAATTAACAGCATGTCAGGAATTTATCATCAGGAAGCAATCTTTAGAGCTTGAAAACTACATGGTACAGGAATATATCGTGGCAAAGCAAGGCATGGCGTGAAGCTACTCAAAGCATATAAAAGAAGTCCCTTAGTGACCATGAGCCAAAAGGGATCAGAAAATACAATTGCAAGCATGTGAACATAGCGAAAACATAAACAGATTCAGACTTGGTGAAAAACTGGAGCATGGCAAAACAGATAACGAATAGGCATGTTTACGAGCTCGATGCACT
>NC_053027.1:554926197-554944988 GCF_003073215.2 Triticum urartu | reverse complement strand
CAAGGTGGTCCCTGGCCATGGAGGGCCCTATGTAGATAGACAGGCTTCGAAGCCTTCTTTCTTTCTGAGTGTCTGTACTCAGACTATTTGCTTCCGCATGTGCTTGTATGCTTGTATGACTTGAGTGTCGGGTCATGTGACCCCTATCTGTATGAACATGTTATGTATGGCTCTCTGAGCCTTTAAATAAAGTACTTGAGTTGTAGAGTTTTGTTGTGATGCCATGTTGTATGTACTCATATCGGGCATATTGTGTGTATGATTGAAATGCTTGGTATGAGTGGGATCCGACAATCTAGTTGTTTATCCTTGGCAGCCTTTCTTATGGGGAAATGTAGTCTAGTGTTCCTCGAGCCATAGTAGTCCGCTACAGCCCGGTTCACCGGAGTCCTGCTAGCCCAGCACTACTGCTCAGGACACTTGACTGGCCGGCATGTGTTTCACTTCGTTCCTATGTCTGTCCCTTCGGGGAAATGTCACGCGGTGACATCCGGAGTCCTGCCTAGCCTGCTACAGCCCGGGTTCCCGGAGTCCTGTTAGCCCAGTGCTACAGCCCGGATTCACTCGCTGATGACCGACATGCTCGATGTGATTCATGTATGCCTGTCTCCATGGGTCTGTGCCGCTTTGGGTTCACGACTAGCCATGTCGCCCCGGGTTCTCTGTCATATGGATGCTAGCGACACTATCATATACGTGAGCAAAAGGCGCAAACGGTCCTGGGCCATGGTAAGGCGACAACCCGTGGGATACCGTGCGTGAGGCCGCAAAGTGATATGAGGTGTTACCAGCTAGATGATGTGACTTGAATCGGGGTCCTGACAGCGTTGGTATCAGAGCGGACTGCCTGTAGTTCAGCCAAACTGGTCGAATGTCGAGTCTAGAAATGCTTTAGTTATATGTAGGGGAATTGATTGTGGGAGGGAACGTAAGGCTCTTTTACTCCTTTACCTTATGCCATCTGAGTTCATTCTCTTCTCATTCAACGTGGGTTAAGGACTAGGCTCTCTTCTTCTATCAGGTTCACGTGTTACTAATCCGTAGTAGCTTATAGGATTGTTGTTACAAGCCTCAGTACAGTTTCTACTACTTTTAGTATGTTGCCAGTTGAATCAGAACCTTGATATGATGTTGTTGAGTGGTATTGCAAACTGTTGTGGATGTCTCAAATCTTTTTCTGAGCATTTACAGCTGTTATGCTGTCCAATTTTCCCTAGAAATTCTAATGTCTTTGCATTGTGGTTGTGCTTTCAGATGGCCACTCGTGCTCAAAACCAAGTGGTTCGCCTGACCCGGTGCCTCGATGTGCCCGGTCATACTGCTATGTTAGTCCGGGTAATGATCGAGACGGGTTACCGTTGGTATCCCGAATACACTGTCGAAGAGCAATTCCGAGACTTTAATCAAAGCCAATATTTCTGCACCGTCAGGATATTTCCTTCTTATCCTGGATCTACCGAGCCCCTCCACTGTTCCTATGGACTCGGGGTTACTGTTGAGATGGCTGTGCAGGATGCTGCCTATTCCATGATGACCATCATTGCGAGTCCGGACTGGCCTGCTTCGGAACACCGACTTCCGTTACATGCCAGCTTCACTTCCGGGAGCGCAAGGGTATCTTCAGGCTATCTATGCTGACTCCACTCAGGAGGACTCATTAACTCGTACCACTGCCGAGATGCTCGAAGATAAGGACCGAGAGAATCGGGCCTTGAGGCTGGAGCTTTTCAATACCCGTGCTGATCATTGGGCCACATTGACTCGGTTTGCACCTGCGGTGCAAGCTGGATGTATGGATACAAGGGATCTGTATCCTGTGAGATCTCGCTTTGCCAGACATGGTGGATTGGCGTGATGTGGGAGGCATCACCCCACCCCGTGGTCCCCGCAGGCCACCGTTTGTTGGTCCAAGACCTCATCCTAGCCCCTATGGTCCACAGGCTCCTCAGGACCGTCTGTTCCGGATGATCACGTTGAACTTCCAGGCATGGAGGTGACTTCTATGAGGACTACTACGGAGCTGTCTGAGTTAGTAGTAGTACCACTAGTATTGTAATAGTTGTATCTCCACTGTCCTGCGTGACTTGTGGAATATGACTTTGTGTGTAATCAATTCCGGAGGTGTAGACAAATAATGTATAGGAGCTTGGAATGCCTCCGATGAGATGTAACGTCTTTCATCATAGTTGTACTGTAGCCTGGGCTTGTACTAAACTATGTATGATGTGTATGACCGTTGGTATATATATGGCAGTTTTATATTACCATGACATACGGATGAACATCTCTGCATTCCGTGTTATCCATTACATTCTGCACTTCCTTGCTAAGTTTGAGCCATCCTTATCTAAACCATTGTCTTGTTTTCTCCTAGGATGGTCAACACCCGCAGCAACCCTGCTGCCCCGGAGCAGGGGGAAGCCAGTGCAGCTAGGGGTGAAAATCTGCCTCACCCGCCTTCTCTGGCCGAAGTGATGCTGGAGGCGAAAAGAAACAAGCGTGAGGCTAACCGCCTGCTGGAGCGGATTGAGAGGAACACTGCACGCCATCCGCGAAATGACTTGGTGTCAATCAATGATTTTATCAAGTTGTACCCAGCAAAGTTTAACCATTCCGTCGAGCCCCTCGATGCGGATGACTGGCTTCACAGCATCACCCACAAGCTACGTTCTGCCAACGTAGCCGAAGCTGATAAGGTTACTTACGCTTCCTACCGTCTCGAAGGCCCTGCTAGCCTCTGGTGGGAGAATTTTGAAGCTATGCGCCCGGTCGGCCAAATCACTACTTGGGCTGAATTCAGTGAGGCTTTCCGTGAGCATCACATTCCGGAAGGTCTCATAGATCGTAAGAGGGAGGAGTTCTGCAATTTCACCCAAGGAAGACTGACTGTGGATGCATATAGCCGTGAATTTGGGAATCTGGCACGTTATGCTCCTGAAGAAGTATCTATCGACGCTAAGAAGCAGGCAAGGTTCCGCAAGGGACTTAGCCCTGAGCTTCGCCGCGATCTTCGTCTGCACGAGTGCACCTCTTTTCAGAAGTTGGTTAATAAAGCCATCAGTGCTGAGTCAGGCCAGTTTGACTATGATGCTTCACGCAAGCACTCACGTGATTTTGGCTTTTCATCCGGCTCTGGAGCTCAGAAGTGCCGGGTGTGGATCCCAAGCACGGCACTGCCACCCAGGTTCATTCCGAGGCCATCCTTTGAGGCGCCTCATCCCAACCAGCAGTTTGCACCGCCCAAGCCCTATGGTGGCCCCGCTGCTAATACTGCTCCACGCCCCAATGTCGTGACATGCTTCAAGTGGGGAGAGCCGGGTCACTATAGTCGAGAGTGCCCCCAGAACAACCCCAATCAGACTGGAAAGTCCGTTGGCCGTGGTAAGCCAGCGGGAAAGACATCTACGCCAAGCCAGTCACTACTACACGTGGCCATGTCAAATATGTTTCCGCCGAGGTGGCTCGTGAGGATCCTAACGTCGTCCTTGGTACGCTCCTTGTTAATTGCCATCCAGCATCTGTTCTTTTCAATACTGGAGCATCTCATTCATTCATATCCGAGAACTATGCTCGATTGCATAACACGACATTCTGTGACATGCCCTCTACCATGGAAATTCAAACCCCTAGCTCTAGATGGCAAACTTCTAGGGTAAGCCATGGGAACGAAATTCTTGTCGACAGACTTGTCTTCCTTACATCCTTAATAGCTCTCAAGTCCTCGGACATAAACATCATTTTGGGTATGGACTGGATGTCAGCTCATTATGCTAAGATTGATTGTGCCACTAGAACCGTTCAACTTACTCACCCATCGGGCAAGAACAGTCAATGTCTTAACTCGAGTGGCCAAGCGCCAGCTTTACTCCCTAAATGCCAACCCCCTTCAGACCTTGAGATGTTCCGGTAGTCCGAGACTTTCCGGATGTCTTTCCAGAAGAACTGCCAGGTGTTCCACCTGACAGGGATGTCGAGTTTGTGATAGACCTTGTTCCAGGAACCGTTCCAATTTCTAGAGACCCTATAAGATGGCACCCTTAGAACTAGCCGAGCTTAAGAACCAACTCGATGAGTCCTTGAAAAAGGGTTTCATCCGTCCTAGTTCCTCTCCTTGGGCTTGCCCCGTCCTCTTCGTCAAGAAGAAGGATGGAACGGATCGAATGGTTGTAGATTACCGACCTGTCAACTGGTCACTATCAAGAACAAGTATCCGCTTCCTAGGATCAACGATCTGTATGATCAGCTCGCTGGATCCTCAGTCTTTTCCAAGATGGATTTGAGGTTGGGCTACCATCAAATCAAAATCAGAAACGGGGACATTCCCAAAACGGCCTTTGTTACTCGTTATGGCCAATACGAGTACACCGTTATGTCCTTCGGTTTAACCAATGCCCCAGCCACCTTCTCTCGGTTAATGAACTCGGTCTTCATGGAGTACTTGGATAAATTCGTCGTAGTATACCTCAATGACATACTCATCTACTCCAAGAATGAAGAGGAACATGCCGAACATCTAAGGCTGGTATTGATGAAACTTCGAGAGCATCGCCTTTATGCCAAATTCTCCAAGTGTGAATTTTGGTTGCCAGAAGTGACCTATCTAGGCCATGTAATCTCTGGCAAGGGTATTGCTGTCAATCCCGAGCGAGTTCAAGCCGTCCTTGATTGGACTCCACCTGAGACGGTCAAGCAAGTTCGGAGCTTCCTTGGCTTAGCGAGCTATTGCCACCGCTTCATCGAAAATTTCTCCAAGGTTGCTAAACCTCTAACTGAACTCCTCAAGAAAGATAAAAAGTTCGAGTGGACTCCACAGTGCGAGTTCAGTTTTCAGGAACTGAAAAGACGCCTGGCATCTGCCCCCATACTGGTACCACCAGACTTCTCCAAGGACTTTATTATCTATTGCGACGCCTCGCGACAAGGACTAGGTTGCATACTCATGCAAGATCGTCAGGTAATTGCCTATGCTTCACGGCAATTACACCCACATGAGGAAAACTATCCCACACATGATCTAGAGCTTGCAGCTGTAGTCCATGCACTTAAAACTTGGCGACATTACTTCCGGTAATCGTTGCGAGATCTTCACCGATCACCAAAGTTTGAAATATATCTTCACCCAACCAGATTTGAATCTCAGGCAAAGACGTTGGGTCGAGTTGATCTCGGATTATGACTTAGGAATAACTTACACCCCGGGCAAAGCCAATGTCATGGCTGATGCACTAAGTCGTAAGTCCTATTGTAACAACCTGATGTTACAATAAAGTCAACTATTTCTCCATGAGGAATTTCATAAGCTTAATCTTCACATTGTTCCTCGAGGATTCCTATCCACCCTGGTGGCGAAGCCTAATCTTATGGATCAGATCATAACTGCCCAGCGGTATGATAAGGGCATATCCCGGATTAAGGAAAACATCGCTAGCGGAGTTGCTAAATGTTTTTCCATGGATGAGCGAGGTGATGTCTTCTTTGAGAACCGCTTGGTGGTTCCCAGGAAACAACATCTACGCCAGTTGATCCTTAAGGAAGCTCATGAATCCCCTCTCACCATTCATCCCGGTAGTACTAAAATGTATCAAGACCTACGCCAGAGTTTTTGCTGGACTAGGATGAAGAGAGAAATTGCTCAATACATTGCTAGCTGCGATGTCTGTCGTCGTGTTAAAGCAGAGCATCAACGGCCTGCTGGCACCCTTCAACCTTTGGCTATTCCTGAGTGGAAATGGGATAAAATCAGTATGGATTTCATCACTGAGTTTCCTAGGACCAAGAGAGGGAATAATGCCATCTTCATCGTGATCGACCATCTTTCCAAAGTAGCCAACTTTCTACCTGTTCGTGAGAGTATTACCGCTAGCCAGCTAGCCGACTTATACATCTCCCGAATAGTGTCTCTTCATGGTGTTCCATTGGAAATTAACTCGGACTGTGGGAGTCTCTTCACCTCTCGATTTTGGGAAAGTTTCCAAAATGCTATGGGAACTCGTCTCTCTTTTAGCACCGCCTTCCATCCTCAATCAAGTGGTAAAGTGGAGCGAGTCAATCAAATTCTGGAAGATATGCTCCGAGCTTCTGTCATCTCGTTCGGAATGGGTTGGGAGAAATGCCTTCCATTCGTGGAGTTTTCTTATAAAAATAGTTATCAAGCTAGCTTGGGTAAGGCTCCTTTCGAAGTTCTCTACGGACGAAAATGTTGAACGCCTCTTAACTGGTCAGAAACCGGGGAAAGACAACTCTTTGGCCCGGATATGATTCAGGAAGAAGAAGAACAAGTTCGCGTTATTCGTGAGAAATTGAAAACAGCCCAATCTCGTCAAAAGAGTCAATATGATCGTAAACATAAGCTTATGACTTATGAAGTCGGCGAGAAGGCTTACCTTTGGGTTACTCCGTTAAAGGGAAACCATCGTTTCGGTATCAAAGCAAATGGGCGCCATGCATCTACGCGTCTATAACCAGTGAGAAGAAGATATGGCCGGATTATCAATACCCGCGGCTGATCTTGGTTCTACATGAGTTGGAAGAGAAGGATTGGGCATAAGCGTGAGTTCGATGTAGATGAGGGAGCTTTGAGAACTGAACGCACATATGCCCTTTCGAGCAGAGGTCGATGACCGCCGCACCGATAAATGAGTTTCCGATCCTATTCCCCACGGTTCAACTCAGAGCGTTTGGCTTCGCCGGGTCCTAGTGGAGTGTGAACCATGAAGATGCAGACTATATGATTTCATACGAGATATACCGAGGGGCAAGAATAACAGGGGTCATTTCGGCCTTGATTTCCCCTCATAGCGGAGTCCAAATGAAGAAGCATTACCGTGATAGACCTTGACGATAGCGGAGAAGAAACGCGCGTGAAGAGCTGAAGCGAAGAGTATGGAGGAGGAGAGGAGAGTGTGCGCCACACGCGACACGTATAATATAGTCTTCAAGGAAAGATAGAGAGGAATAGGGCGTAAGAGCACTCGGTGGAGATCATCCAAGAAAGGAAGCGCGCTACGTCGTACCGGTTGGGTAAATTTTTTGGTGAAGTGGCGTTGCGATCCAGTTTGAGAGAACCTGTTTACTAACTGTGTATCTTCCTATCAGTCGGTACACGAGGGAAAATATAAACTACTCTAATCCACCTCTAAGACTTTCACCGCAGTACTAGTAGTATAAAAAAGATATATAGGCTGGAACCTGAGCGCTTTCGTTTTGCTCCCCGAAGGATCCATAAGAGGGATGCCCACTCTCTGCTCTCACACTAGCCCACGACGAGAATCTCTCTCAGATCTATAAAACGTACTGTATCCGACCTGGTAAGTCTGCCGGCGTCGATCATCAGTGGTCTTGATCGACTACCGACACCGGGGAAGAAAGGACGTGCACAATTCACCTATCTGCATTCAACATCGGCTTGAGTGAGGTCACACCCTAGCTAGTTCAAGCATTAGATGTGTGCATCATGTTTAAATTTCCTCTTAAATTTGAAATGGGGATAGACAGAACCCCCAGCACCCCCCTGGAACAACTAGGGTTTACTAAAAACTTTTTCAATGAACCTGAAATGCCCTTCTAAAAAGCCCACCCTTTTTGTTTTGGGTTAAAACCTTTGACAAAAATGGTGCACATTTTTCTAGGACATCTAAGGTCATTGGATTAATCCTTATAGGTATTTGCATTTGGGCATTTAAATGCTATAAAATATTTTAAATGCTCAAATAATCATAAACTAAAATGTTTGCTGTTGGATATATTCTAAGCAGTAGCCATGATTAATTTTATGATTTATGGAAATGCCCTGGCATTTTTAATAAAGCCCTGAGAGTCACTTATCGGACAATACAGGCAGAGAGAGACGCATTCTTTTGTCTTGAGAAACCTAAGGAGTGCTCCTTGCCCTGGGAAGGGCTACATAAAATAATAGAATAAATAAGTAAAAACATGACAATAACAGTAGAGCGAACGGACGATTGTCAACCGTGATATTAGTACACCAACTCACCATTATACCAATTCTATCCTCTGCCTCTGCAGCGCTAAACTCACCAGGCCAGGGCGCCAGACGAAAAACCTCAGAGATGGCTTTCCACGATTAAAGCGCAAACTATTTCATGGAGGAGCTAGCTGCAGCTGGCGTGGGTTGGAAGCTATAGGAAAGGAAGAGGATCTGTAACTGCACAGCTGTCCTCAATCGCCATACTTCCGGGCCAGCAATCACACAACCGGCCAGGGGAGGTAAGAGACGCATCGTAGGTTCGCACTGCAGAGGGGGAAAAATTAGTACGCTACACGAGAACGATTGCACTCGTGTCTCTCTGGCTGAAGAAGACTTCAGACAGCATCGGAAAATCGTCAGCCAATGAGAATGACGCGGCTTTGCCAGGCTCGACTCGCGGCTTTCGTTCGTCACTCGCATAGGAGAAAGGTGGCTAAAGGAGAACAAAAATGGGACGTAATCCACATATGCTGCCTGGATATTTGTTGCTCTGGGCAACCATACCTCCCTCCACCTCCCCCACTCTGCGTCCGTGGAGGTACACATCGTACTGGTGCGCCCACTGTCCGAATGGGCCTCCCATGCTCTTATTGCCACTTTTTTTGCTGTTAGTATAACGCAGCAGTCAAGTCAAGAAATGCTACTGCTAAAGTGATGCCACATTTAACTAATGCCGCTCTCATTCTAATGCCACCCATAAATTTAAGCAATGCCATTTAATGTCACTGGATTATTTCAGGGTTAGCTGTTGATTGTGGATGTATTAAAGATTTTTCAGCTAAGGCATTCTAATGCTGTTGCACAGCCAGTATACCAACGATGAAACTTGTTACTACCTTCAGATTTTTGCACTGTTAATGCTTATAGATTACATACCTCACTTTCATGAGATAAGTTAATTTTTTTGTACAGTGTCACCAAAATGCAAGGCACGCTGACGGACACAGGTAAATATGAATTCGTCTCTACGGGCTGTCCAAAAAAACTCACTGTCATGGCCGGGGATTACAGTCCTCATTCCCCGACGTCAGCTGACTTGCGTTGCTTTTCACTTGGAAGCTTCTTCAGCCAACGCGAGGGTATAAAAACAGTCTTCTGCCAATGAGCCTTCAGCCACCTCTTTTCACACATTAAGCAACCTATTTGAACTTCGTTATTATTTTCTGTGACGTGGCAGGACCTCGCCGGTAGATCGAACTAAGTGCCATTTTTAGAGTAATGACACTTCAGAGTATCTATGCACCAGTAAGCCATCGCGGAGTATGCTCCGCACAGGATTTTAGCATCTGGAGAGCTCCGCACCAAAGGTCGGAGAACTGGCTCGGTTCAACCAGTCAGGAGCATGTTTTTTTCCCAAACGCATTGAGAGGGAGGCCTCGCGAAACCTTGGCAGGACTTGCCGGGTTGTTCATTATGAACGGGTACAGCGCGCTCTCGCTTGTACATCTAATCCTACTGCAGTTGCTCAACTGGAGCCAACGCACCAACTGGCTTATGTACTCCTCCCCATCCGTCTTCCATATATAGAGGCAATGACATCAGCATTCGACGGTTTTCTGCACATCGCTGAGAAGCTATTGGCGTCTCGGGTCCGGACTACATTGGAGGTGAACCGACCATGAACAGGAATTAGTAATGGGCCTGATTGGATGCTCAAGGTCGATTGGTTCGATATGGACGCATTTCAACCCTCCTATTCCATCACTGGCGAACATGCGATACGTCCACCTCCTTCACTGGCATGATGAAAGAATACGGAGTGGTTCCCCGCGTCAGTACTAACGTAGATAAGTCTCCGCCTCTCTCTACTTGTGTCGCTCTAAACGGGGAAGGTGCAAATCAATTTAATAATGATTTCAACACTCTGGCGCCACGGCAGAAACTACACCGTGCTCAGGGCGGTTGGTCCTCAACTCGGAGGTGCCAAGGAAACACGCTCCAACAGGAGGGCGCGATGTATAGAGCACGAAGAGACATTTGTGCTTATACACACGCGTGGGAAGGATACCAGATAGGAGCCTGTGCTTATCTATGCTTTAGAGATCTTACTGACTAGATGTGGATTTCGCTCGGAATCAGAGATGTCTGCCTCAACTGTTGAACTTATGATGGTGATTTGGAGCATTTACAAACACAACGAGATGGTAACTGCAAATATTGGGTTTCAACGTGGACATAGTGGGCAGAAATGAGCACTACCTGGGACAGGCTAATTAAAGCAGGTGTATAAGTGCTAAATTTCTGAAAATGTCAAACGTAGAGAGTTGGCAAAGTGGACACTGATGGCACACGGGGCACCGCAGCATAAAGTAGTAGCTTGACCTGGGAAACACGCATTGGGACTCAGCTGACCAAAGCTACTTGAGTACTCCACATGCTCGAGGACAGGTGCTTCATGTGCTTGGTCCTGATTATTCAAACCGGCAGTCTAAATATCTCATTTTGCTCTTTAAGTTAAAGTTGGATATTTTCCGTTAATAATGAGGACACCTCCAAAAATACAAAAGCCTGTCTGAGTGATAAATAGCAAGTAGACACAAATCACCTCATAGTTCGCAGCTCAAGTATGTGTTCATCAAAGGGACTATTCTAATTGTAGATAGAGTATATTACTACAAAAAAGTCTATTAATCGTATCGCTTTGTCGTAAGAAGTTCACACACTTCAAGACTCTGTGCAAACAAACGAAGAATTAACGTAGCACTGTTCTACAAAGCAGAAAATATTTGGATCGTATATTTGCACATCTAATGTAAATGGGAATCTGTGCGCCAGTAAGAGTTATAGTCAGTGATCCAAATTCATTTTAGGAATTCGAAGGAAAGATGAGACAATTACGCGACCTCGTTTTTTATCATCGGACATTTTGTACGGTCTAAGGAGCTACACGACCTGATGTATATGATCATTTCCTCGTGCATGCATTTAGGGAAGATTGGCATTAAACACTAGTGTTGATCTTTTAATTGTGATGCCTTGGAGATTCGGGCGTACGGGGAGTTTACGTGTTAGTTGTTTGTGATCGAAGGGATGGCAAAGTGGCTGATCTTGATCTTGTTCGATGGGAGTCTACATACTTCTCGAGACTAATCCAGGTGAAGTTAAGTGTGTATAACAATTGAGAAGCCCACTAACACAGTCCTACTTAGTTCTCTATTACACGCAGCGAGAGCTAAGTTTCAAAAAGTTACCCTCTGTGACAAATTTTCGGATTACAAACCCATGTTCGCACGCTTTCAGCGACCTAACTATATGATTTGTACGCCTCGGGATTATGGACTAGCAACGGGCGGATTTTTATCTACGTCGAGCTGCAAGAAGCGGATGGGTGCTTTCGTTTTGAGAGGAATAAACACCAATATGCCCCCTTGCACTGACCTGTCATTCTAGCACCAGAAACTGCCAAGAGCAGATTGACAGTACACATAACCTAGGAATCTGTTTGTAAGATGATGAGGCATGTATGATCCATCTTCGCTATGCGCTCGCTCGTATGACATAATAGGCGCATTCACGATGCATGGAGTCATCGACAAGCTACGGTAATCGGACTAGAACTTAGAACAGGATTAACTCGTTACAGGTTGTAGGAGAAGGATATGCGTGCTGGAGATATCAATGACTGTACGGTAAATAACGGTAAGTCGATTTAAGCCAGTAGGTAGTACATGGGGGGTTTTTCATTCTAATGTACAGGTTTGCAGGGCCTCCATCAAGAAACTGACCTACTCGAGCCTACACCTAAGAAACCGAATAAAGGGGAATTATGCGATGTGCGGTGAATGAGGGCAACAGTACAGTCACCTACTACGTCTTCTGTTTCAGGGCTTAATTCAAACCTCTCACGCAACCAAGTACTCGCTTCGTCCGGGATTTATTAGTCCCGTGAGCATATTAGCACAGCGGGAAGACTTTCAACGCGCATATGAGTCAACAATTCACTCGGCATGCCAGAAGGTTAGCTTAATTATCACCCATATCTCACGGCGTGCATGTTCAAGAATGTGAGTGTCACTGCGTGGCTTCGGGTTAGGTTTAACTGGTGGCGCAGCTCCGTTGCAGGTGACAGCTGGGCTGGACCCTAAGGTGGGGTTTGGGCCTGGAGCCTTGATTCTGCAGTGGTCAGATTTGCAACAGCCTAGAGCCCATGGGGTCACATGAGGGATTGCAGGTACACACGCGCGCATTGGGTGCGAAAAAAACGATACCGCGTTTGAAATCCGCGTGGTATACATGCGGATATATTCTGGGTACCAAGATGAGGGCGAGATGATTCGAGGCACTCGTTTTGACCGCCATGCTGGCGTTGCGACGCATAAGGTACGGGAGCTCGCGGAAGTGGCGGTAACCCGCCAGGTGTATCCTACGTTCTCTCTCGGTGATGATACTGATATGTCCGGACGGAGGAACCTGGCGGGCACTTAAGGAGACTGAGCTGCATTAGTTCAATGTGAGAGATTTCCGATGACATCACCATGCGGGGCGCTAGACACCCCTCGGGTTGGTGTCCAGCCTATAAGTAACTCTTGTCTCGGCTCGGTATCTATGTTGCCTCGGTCGGGACGGTTACTTCGGGTTAATGGTGACGCGGTCCAAGCATGATGCAAGCAGTACGGTTCGCGTATTAGAAAGAACTACACCACTGGCCCGACATCCCGGAGCGTCACGACCACGTACGACAGGGACCCACATCAGCGGGGCGTCCGGGGGCGGTCCGTGGTAAAGGACTACTTGTTGCCTTGCCGTTCATAGCAAGTAATTGTTCTAATCTCAAAAAGACTCAACGAGACATGCGAAGTATCGGCGACGAGGGATGGCCTACTCTCAGCGCATGACGAGGAGCGAACAAGGCCGATAAGGATATCAGGCTTGGTGTGGTGTAGTATCACACCCCGTTGTGGTTCGAAAAATATCGACAAGGCAGAGAGATGGGAGGGAAGGCGGAGTGAGCATCTATCGGATCTATGATTAGACTGAAGAATGTGAAGCGCTAGACTGGATCTCGTAGGAAGATGATTGAGCGGCCGCGCAACTCACGTAAGTGATCCTAGGGTGACCATCCACCCATGCCGAGTGATTGGTTGTTAGGGAGTATTGATCGATCTAAAACAGACTTAGGGTCGAGGCTGAAGCGCGTTACCTAATCGCGTCGTTCGCGAGATGAGCACATTAGCGAGGTAGGGAAAAGCAACGTAAGAAAAGATGCAGGGACGCATGACATTGATCTCAGACTATATATCCTAACCCAGGAAAGTTAGACTAATAACCCTCAATAGAACATTTCCGCAGAAAACAGTGGAAGGACAGATGGTGTGCCTAGTCACTAAAGAGAAATCTCAGACTTGAAGAGAAGCAGGAGACAGACTCCCTTAATGAGATGCTTCTTGTGAGATCTCACAGACCAGATCCTTCAGTAGTTAGTTAATTCATATCAGCGTTGTAGGTCTAAAAGAATAAGAATTCCCACAAGTCAACGAGGTAAGCCCCTTCTGGTGACACAGCAGAAGCCAGTCAGAATGACTGAAGGTGATGCCTAATATCACAAATCACACTTAATCCGATATCGTCGCGAGCACCGACCTCGGTCAAATCCTAGGGGAAGAGGCATTCCTCGGTAACGACTTTGAGCAAAATCTTGTCCAGAGTCCAGACAAGTCAGCTTTAGCTTGTAGCGCAAGTAAAGTTGCCGTTGTGAGTTCCAAATTCGACGTTGGTACAACAACCGCGCGCTACCAGTAATCCTTGATATGATCCTATGGGTAACTTTCGGACAGACAGAATCTTGAGGTGGGCTCCAAGAACTGGCTATAAATCGTCACACGGCACACCACACAAAGCACATAAATTCGGTTGGCCTGGCTACCCAGATTTCAGGAGCAGACGAAGCGCGACTTTGTCGTTCAGATTTTGATTCGAAGAGCACACACACCCTTTCACGAACACGCCCTTTGAAAGAAAATTCCAGTGAGGCGAAAAGCCGAACACTACCTCACAAGAGCAAGATGTATAACTATCGCGGCACATACCACTAACGTCTTCGTGTCGGCGTGATGATTTTTGAAGACTTACTATTAAACACCACTTGAAGCACTGTGGCACACCTCCCAGCACTCATAGAAGGCGTGCTGCCAAATGTCTGAGCATGCCCAACGCAGAGAAAGTTAGGTGGGAGTTCGGGTCAGCTATAACGCCAGTCTGTGAACGCCGTATAAGTCTACGTCGGAAGATCTACTATTGGAACCAGACTTACTGAGTGATTGCGGACGACTGAGTCTGCGAGCGGTGCAACACCGCCTAGAGGGACGCCAAGCGACGTAAGAATCCACAGACTCGCAGGGCGCACCTGGAAGCGTAGTTCGGGGTTGTACTGAAGTATCGCGGGTCATGCAGTACGGTTCGTAAACGAGACTGTGCTCTGCCTTTGCGCTTTAGGAAATTAACTACCCGCGCTCCACATACGGGATGAACCAGATCACCATTGTCAAAGCAACGGGGAAATCGCGATTACCACCACAATTATGCGGATTAGGCTGTCTCATGTCAACACGGGGCTCACGTAACACATACTCTACAAAACACCAAAGGAAACTATTTGGCAACCCTGGACCAGAGGGTAATAAGGGATAAGAAGGCCGTAGAAGGCATCGTTTCACAAAATATGGATCTCTAATCGCATTGACGATAGTTTAAGTTGAATTTCGTGAAAGACACACACATTAAGCGTGCTAGCTTTCTCGTTCGTTTAGGTTTCAGGATACCTACATGGAAAACCCACCAGTCTCCCTACATGTGGGCTCTTAATCGATACCTTTACCAAGCAGACAGCGCACATCCCACATGACCGACATATGAAATTCGCTTCTAATCGATCTGGTCTCGGATCACCTGAAGATGAACTTCCATACACTGATCCTCTCACCCTGTACGCTCCATAGCATTAGACCAAGGCATAGGCAAATCACTGAGGAGCATTGTAATAGTCTATATCAGCGCTGTCCTCACATCTCAGTGAATAAATCACCTACTACATGCTAGTGGCAGGGCCTTATGTGTCAATATCGCTAACGGTTCACGCTGCTATGGTAGTAAAGGGACATGATATGTACAATGCGTAGGTTGATCTTCACAGAAGGCACTAACAGAGCTACAAGTCTCTCGAGAAGACTTTCATAAAAAATCCGCCTGTAATGGGATCACCATCTCGAATCACCTCTAGGTTGGTATACTTTAAATGCAGAAACAAAGCAGAAGCGAAACATGGGTTTGTATCGAAATACGGTCAAACTTTCAGATTGCGGGTCTCAGTGTGAGTGATGTGTACTCATTGTGGGCATATATGTTGAGCTCCGGTTAACACACGCTGGAGTTTTAGCCTATGTCGATCCTCTGCATGGTGATACACCATCAAAGTACTCGGCGCTGATGTTCCCCGGTGGTTGGAACATGTACATATCCAACCGGGAGGGGAGAAACGAAGCACTCAAAAAGTGCCGCGATAAAGACACAGCATCTTGAACAGCACACTCGACGAACCTACAGATTGACCAGACGAGCAGATATATGCATGCTATGGTACATGCAAATATGACGAGATGTGGCTGTTCTCGCCTATATGCAAGGAGCTCTAAAAAAGGAGAGTGTCACTGCGGCTATGAGATCATTTGATCAAGATTCCAATGGTTAGGCTCATTTACATGGCCGTCAAGTAAGTTCGCATCTAACCTGTTACTTCCTACTTCTGCCAGGAGGATAACATTGGTGGGAGTCAGGCTGTGGTCAATCTGAAACCACATACATGAGAGTAGTGGACCGGTGTGAAGTTGGAACTTTGATAGATCTACTCACATGGTCCTGTGATCTCCGAGTCATCTCACAAAGATTAATGAATTGGCTGACTAATTCGAACACGCTACCTGGATGAGATGGTCTATCTCGTAAAGTATAGGGGAGTGAGTTTCGGAAAGTCGCTTCATTTTTACATAACATGATAGACATTGTACACAAAACACATGTACACAGTATAATTGTAGCATAGAGTATGCGTCAATACATGACCAGATACACACCTGGGTGAATTGCGTCAGCCTACTGAGAGTGCGGTCAAGGGACTAAGGCCAGAATGAGTAAACTCTCTCAAGCGCTTCGTGCGGCGCTACTGAGGATCACCAAACACTCGACATGTACTGGTCACATAGAACGCTGCTTCAGACTAATTTAACAGAATTAAATTAACATAGAGTGTAGCTGTATTACTTGATGAGGTTCGTTTGACATTCTGTGCGGCCCCTGAGGACATCAAAGAACGTCCTCATTCAAGACACTCTGGATCTCCACGTTCGACTCAAGAGCTACATATATAATTCTAGATAGAAAGATCAACAATACCTCAAGATAAGCAATGAGTCAGTATGTTCACTGAGAAACCGGGAAGATATCTATGGCTCCCCAACTAATGGGCGAATCGGCTCATGTAGGCGCATTGCAAGGCAACCAGGGTACGTCACTCGAGGATTACAGACGAACTTGAGTGGGAAATGAGAACTTGCAAATGCTAGTCGAGAAGAAGGTGCGTCTTAAATTACTAAGCAATAAAGCGCTGTCAGAGAGGATCTTCACGACTTTAAAGGCGCCGCAAGGGAATGGAGGTAAGGCTATCTGCTGCATCCGGAGGACGACCAGGGGAGAAGGAAAAACATGTCAGGCCAGGAGTGCAGAAGTATAATTCTGGACAACTCTCCTTCTGCAGCTGGTCCACACTAGAGAAAAGGGACGGCGGATGAGGAACTATACTCGTCGAGATGAACGAAGAAGGAGCAGAGAGACATAGCGCATTCTGGACAACGGAAGAGAGAAGTGGTGGCAGATGAGAGGGCAAAGTCTTGCTATTCATAAAGCGGGATTCGAACGCGGGTCTATAACCATCGAAAACACAGAAGGAGGTCTCAGCTGCAGGCAGCGCTGTGGTTAGTGGGAAAGGAGAAGGGAGATTGAGCACGCGAGAGGTCCGCATGCGTGTGTAGGGAGGATAGGAGGTGGACGGGCTATGTAGTGAGCGGAGCCTGGAGGTCAAGTCTGGATTACGGGCATCGAGTGGCAGAGCGCTAGGCGGACAATGGCAAGCGTCGGGCCAACGATCCAGTCTTCGAGCAGAAGCTACCGCGGGCAAGACGATCGAGACATCACCCGGGGAGGTGACGCGACGGTGAGCACTGCGGTTCTACCGCAAGAAGAGCCAAGAGTTAGGAGGAAGAACGAGAGCTGCCTCACTCCCTACCGGACAGGCGTATTCAGGTCACGAGAGGCAGCGGTCGGCGCAAGGTAAACAACATGCACTAACTCAGGAGGCTGATCGGGAATGACACGGACACGATGTATCGGACGCCAGGCGGAGTGAAAACTGATCCAATGTGTGCGAGGATTATTATCTTATTTGGCACTAGGAGAAGACGAGTCTAGCTACATACAGTGGGTTGCAGCAACTCGCGAACGAGCGAGAGACAGTGATGGACGACTGGATTCAAGAGAGAGTCGTTAGAACCACTCGCACTAAGAAGCGATGAGATGTGTAGGTGGCTGAGAATGGATCGGATACTGAATCGTGATGGAAGACAACTAACAAAAGACCTTCACTGTTAAGTAGAGCAGAAGCTGCGGAAGAGAGTAGCAGGATACGACTGGCATCGGGGCGCGGTCAGACAACATACATTGAGTGAGTAAGCTGTTCTGAGCTGACAAGGTATCTAGCAAAGGCAAGCCATCAAGAATTGAGAAATTGAGGGTGGCTCATGAAGATCTTCAAAAGGAAAACGAGTCACTTCGCGCCGAACAGAACAGTCCCGCTCAGGAAGGATTTGAACCACCATGTCTTAAATGCATTGAGCGTAATAATGCTAATTCTGTTGCTGAATGTTCCACTGCTACTACTTGTTTCAATATCTTCAACTGTTGATGTGGTAACTAACCCCTCTGCTGAGGATACCACTGCTATTGCTGATGAGAATGCTAGGTTGAAGACATTGCTTGAAACAGGGATGTACAAAAGTCTGAAAGGGCATCAGACATTATGTGATGTCCTTAAGAAGCAGATTCTGAACCGAAACCCTAGGAAAGAGGGTGTTGGGTTCGTGAGGAAAATTAATGCAGATGGGTCTTACTGGAAACCTGAGCAGTACCCCAAAACCACATGGGTTGCTGCAAAGGAATCCTCAGCAGATCCATCCAATCTGTCTGGCTTCCACTGTGCTAACCCAATTATATCCATTGATGAATCCTTGATGCAAAACTATAAACTGTTTAAGAATCAGAATGGTGAGTGTTTTGCCAGGTACATTGGTACTAACTGCAGGAAAATTGGGAACCCGCCCCTATATGAAAGAAAAGATCTGGGTTCCGAAAAACATGTCTGGAAAATCTTCCTGTGAATGTCTTCATGCACCTCCCTTGAAAGAAGACAAACCTCAGACCAAAGGCTTCATATGGTCCAAATGCTTTTCATACAAACAGGGACCTCAACCTGAGTCGCACTAAACGCAAATTTTGCAGGGGAACCATACTCAGGCATATGAATATGAGAGTGGTTCATCGAAACCGTCATGTTCATATGACCAAAACTTATTCTGCTTATTCTATGAGTATTATTGTCCACTGCTAGACTAGTTGCTAAGGTTTCAAAGCCAAAATCTCAGATGCTGCACTTAGACTTATAGCTTCTAAGCACCCTTGAAGATGTGGGTGGTTAGAGAAAGCTTAACTCTCTTTTGCAGGGAAGGTCTCAGCACAAAAACAAAATCTTCTGATGCTATTG
>NC_053027.1:554893288-554925197 GCF_003073215.2 Triticum urartu | reverse complement strand
TTGCAGATGAGGCCGGCCGCTTCGACCCGTGCCGGCTGAGCACCAGGGAGATGCCTCATGCAGAGGTGTCTTACATGGTGAACTACATCTCCAACTGCAAGCTCGCCGAGGATTGGCGATACGGCAAGGGCGTATTCTCGCGCCAACCCTCCGCCTGCCGTAAGTTTTCTTCTTTTCTTCCTTTTTGTAGCCGGCCTCATGATAGCCGACTCTGATCAGTTGGTTTGCCCTTAGCAGAACCCTCTTCTTCCGCCGACGGCGGCCGCAGGGGTAGAGCGCCAGCTCCTCCCCGACCGCACGGTGGACGACGATCGATGATCCGGACCTGGGAGCGGCCGCCATGGAAGATGCCATCGTGGGGGAAGGCGACGAGGCAGGAGGCGCGGGGCTCGGGGCCGGCCTCGAGGACTGGCCGGACGATGACGAGGTCGAAGCCGCCCGCACCCAGCCGGCGCTTGATCATCAAGGCGCGGGCCCGTCTCGCGCCGGCTGCCCGTGGCGGCGCGCAGAAACGCCGGGCCGCGTCGACCTTCTCGGCAGCCGGCCGAAGAAATCCAAGGGTTCCACGGCGGCGACCAAGCGGGATGAGGCGGCCGTGAAGGCGGCCCGCTTCCGCAAGGCGGTGAAACAGCCGCAGGCGATCTCGGCGTAAGTCGTCAAACGTCTTGTATTTTTTGTTGTCCTCTTCGATTGAGGCTCTTCTAAACCTTTTCTTTGCTCGCCGGGCAGGGCACCGCTTTCCCTCGAGCGAGGTCCTGGCGGCTCCGTAGTCGGGCCGACTGGAGGGTCCTCAGGCTCCCGCCGCGTGGATCCCCGCGCCGACCTCATGGAGGCCACGGAGCGGAACGCACGGGAGGCGCGGAGGAGCGGGAGGCGGCGGAGCGAAGGACCGCCCAGGCGGCGAAGGAGCAGGCCGACGCGGCGGCCAAGGCCCGGGCGGAGGCGGCAGCCGCGGAGACGGAGGCGGAGGCCTCGCACAACCAGCCTCCGCTGCTCGTCGTTCCCCTCCGCGCCGTGGCCCCCGACATCCCCGTGCCCCCGTCGGAGGAGGTCGACCAAGACCCGCCGGTGATGGAGAGGAGGGAGGACCACGTGGTCTTCGTGGAGGGCGCCGCAGACGGCGCCGACTGGAGCGGGCCAAAGCGGCCAACCAGCCGCGGCGCCCAGAGCAGCCGGCCGGGGGCGAGCCGGAGGCAGGGGCCGGCCTCGAGGTGCAGCCGGCATTTCGCCGGCGCGCAGGGGGAGCTACCTCCGCGCCGGAGCCGCACCGAGCTGCGGGCGCCAGCCAGACGGCGGAGGCCCTGGAGGCGGCCAGCGCCAGCACGTCCGAGTGGACGCCCAGCGGGGGGACGGCCGAGCTGAACACGGCGGCCCAGGAGGTCCGGAACCGGCTTCAAGCCCAGGCCGCTTCGCTGCAGCGATACACCTACCAAGAGTTCCTCGCGACGCGGGCCGTCATCCGGGTGAGTCTCTGGCCTTGGTTGTTTTGCTTTTTTGATTTCTTCCGTGGGGGCGCGTCAGCGCACCCACTGGGTGTAGTCCCCGAGTTCCGAGTCGGCTGCTGAGCAGGCGGCTTGGAACTTACTAGGTCCTGACAGCTATCTTATTCTCGCATCCTGTCTGATCTTCCAGGAATACCATAACCTCCGCGCTGCTGCCTTCAACTCCCAGGCTCAGGAGCTGGGCCGGAAAACCGAGGACCTGACCAACAGCCGGAGTGCGTGCTTTGTCGTTCATCTCCTGTGGGGGCGCGTCAGCGCACCCACTGGGTGTAGTCCCCGAGATTCGGGCCGACTGCTGAGCAGTCGGGTCGGATCTTCCTTGACGACTTCCTTATTGATTTTCTTTGTCTTCATGCTTGCAGGAGCCAATGCCGACTTGAGGGGGCAGCTCAGCGGGGCCCAGGCCGCCCTTCGCGCCAAAGAAGCCGAGTACAACGCCTGGGTCCTGGAGCGTGACCGCCTGGCCAAGAAGTTGGCCGACCAGGAGGAGAGCCACAAGACGGCCCTGAAGAAGGCGCAGGACAGCGAGGACGCCCTCAAAGCTGAGTTCGAGACCGAAGCGGCGGGCTGGGCTGAGGCAAAACAAGCGCTGAGCGAGGGCTACGGCCGGGTTGAGGATCTGATCGATGGTAAGCCGCCTTCCTCACTCCTTACTTGCCCCTTGCCCCCTGATTTGTGTTCTAACTTGTGCTGCTTTTTGTTCTTTGTGCAGACTACTTCCCCGGCTACTCCGTCATTGCCACCCAGACCATCGAGGCCCACCGCGAGGCGCGCCGGCAGGCGGGGGCTGAAATCGCGCCGGACGCGAGCCGGACGCTTGAGGAGCAACTCTTGGCGGTCCAAGCCCGGCTGCAGCCGGCTCACCGCATGCTCCGCCGCCTCCAGCGCGCCGGGGCGCAGGTGTTGGCCGCCCTCTGGCCAGGCGAAGCGATTCCCCGCACCCCGAGTCGGACTGCCGACTGCTGGAGGTTGCGGTTGGCCGCTTCGAGGCCTGGAAAGCATCGGCAGCCCGACTTGGAGCTGGGCGGGCGCTGGAGTTCGTCCGAGCCTGGTATCCCGGGCTGAACCTGGAACCAGCTGCGCACCTGGCGGCTGGAGGCCGACGAGGAGATGGAGGAGGTGCGGCCGGCTATCGCTCAGCGTGCCTCGACGATCGCCGAGTGCACTGACATCAGCGTCTTTGCTCCTGAATATAAATGACGACGGCGTTGCCCAGCCGGAGGAATGGTTTCGGGCTGGACCCGGCAGCGGGTGAGGACTCGGCGGAGGAGATCGCTTCCAGCGATGAAGGTGAAGACGACGAAGGAGAGGAAGGCGAAGACGTCGAGCCGGCCGGTGAAGCGGCCAGCCAGCCCCAGCCTGACCGTGCCTCCAGCAACGAGGCGCGTGCTAGCGCGCCCTCTGCGGGAGGTGGTGATCATGCCGAGGTTCGCCAGCCGGCCACTCCTCCAGCCAGCACTGCCGTCTCTACCGACCTGCCCGACTCGCCAGTCGCTCCCTTGGCTTAATCTGCCGTCCTTGCTTTTCCTGCTTGTTACTCTTTGAACAATTTTTGTTAAACTTGCGCAGTTCCACCCACTGGGGGTGTATTCAAACTATGTTGAATGCTGGCCTTTCGAAGGCCTTTTGTGTAAATATGATCGTGTGTGTGTTTGGCTTCCATTCGCGTATGCTTTTTATCTTTAGGCTGTTTCCTTTGCCGCCTTCCCCTGGCTGCTGCCTTCCCAACCGGCAGCTGCTCTGCAGCCTGCGGCTAGGGAAGAACTTGGCTATATTTTTTTGGGGAAGGCAAGTACTCGAGCTTTCTTAGATTGAAGCGAGGTGAATGGAAGCCGGCCGGCCGGCTACTCTGGTAGTCGGTCGGTGGTGGGAGAAAAACCGGCTTTTGTTATATTAGTCCGTTAGTCCCTAGCCGTTTTTCGTGTGGGCGTCCTTTCCTGCCTTTAACTCTTGCCAGCCGGACAGCCGGTTCTTCGAACTGCGACTTTTGGCAAGAGAAGGCTTGGGTGCCGGCACACTACTTGTCTGACCGCGGGTAGGACTTCTAATATAACTCAAGGCGGCCAGTCCCCGGGCCGACTAGTCGAACCCGGTGCCGGACGAAAAAAGTGAATGTAATGACATGATCATAAGCATGATACTCTTCATTCATAGATAAAAGATGGCAGTCCCCGAGCTCTCCTCGGGGGGCCTATTGTCTCGTACTTAGTACAAAAGTTAGCGTGATACATACTGCATTTCAACTGTAAAATCTTCGGAGGAGGTTGGCGTTCCATGGTCGTTCCGACTCCTTGCCGGAGTCGTCTCTCTTTCGTGCCTTCGGCTTCTGTGCGTCGATCAGGTAGTAGGAGTCATTTCCCAGCGCTCTGCTGATGACGAAGGGGCCTTCCCAAGGGGCCGAGAGCTTGTGCTGGCCGGCTGTTCGCTGGATCAGCCGGAGCACGAGGTCGCCTTCTTGGAAAGATCTTGGTCTGACCTTCCGGCTGTGGTAGCGGCGCAAGCCCTGCTGGTAGATGGCGGACCGGCTGAGGGCTAACAGCCGGCCTTCTTCCAGCAGGTCGACGCCGTCTTCTCGTGCTTCCTTGGCCTCCGCCTCCTGTGTACATGGTTACCCGAGGCGAGTCGAACTCGATGTCGGTTGGGATGACCGCCTCGGCACCATACACGAGGAAGAAAGGAGTGAAGCCGGTTGACTTGTTTGGGGTAGTGCGCAGACTCCAGAGGACGGCCGGCAGCTCATCGAGCCAACAGCCGGCCGAACGTTCCAGTGGTACGACCAGTCGGGGCTTGATGCCGGAAAGGATGAGGCCGTTGGCTCGCTCGACTTGGCCGTTTGACTGCGGGTGGGCAACGGACGCTAAGTCCAACCGGATGCCCTGCGTCGCGCAGAAACGTGCCAATGCTCCCTTGGCGAAATTCGTGCCGTTGTCGGTGATGATGCTGTGTGGCACGCCGTAGCGAGTTGTTATATCTGCGATGAATGTCACGGCAGTCGGCCCATTCAGCTTCTTGATCGGCTTTGCCTCAATCCATTTGGTGAATTTGTCCACGGCGACAAGCAGATGTGTCATGCCGCCGCGCGCCGTCTTGAATGGGCCCACCATGTCCAGTCCCCAAACGGCGAAGGGCCAAGTGAGGGGAATGGTCTTGAGTGCCGAAGCCGGCATGTGTTGCTTGGAGCTGAAGACTTGGCACCCTTTGCAATGTTTAACTAACTCCTTGGCGTCATCCAAAGCAGTCGGCCAAAAGAACCCATGGCGGAAAGCTTTGGCGACGAGTGATCTTGAGGCCGCATGGTGGCCGCATTCTCCTTGGTGGATGTCTCTGAGGATTGCAATGCCCTTCTCTTGCTCGACGCATCGCTGGAAGACTCCAGTGACACTGCGCTGACGAGCTCTCTGTTGACGATTGTGTATGCTCCGGCTCGGCGTTGGACTTGTCTTGCCTCTGTTTCGTCAGCCGGCAGATCTTGGTTTATTAGGAAGTTGAGGATGGACTGAGCCCATGATGGAGCTGCGACTTCTTCTATTGCCAACACGGCTACTGCGACCAGGGCGGGCGGGCTGGGTGGTGAAATGCTGGAGTCGGCCGCCGCCTGTTGTGTTGGTGCAGTCCCCGGGCCGACTACCGCAGTCCCCGAGCCGGGTGTGGCAGTCCCCGGGTCGGGCGTAACTACGGAAGTCCCCGAGCCGCCTACTGACGTCCCCGGGCCGACTATCGAAGTCCCCGGGTCACCTGCTTGGTTCTTCGAGCCGGACCCGGCCGCGTCGGGGTCAGGCGGCACGAAGATGGAATCGGACTCTGGAGACGGCTTGATAGACGGCTTGAGGAGGCGTTGCAGAGAGACACCGGTTGGTATTGCCTGCCGAGTGGAGCCTATTCGAGCCAGGGTATCAGCTGGCTCGTTGTCGGCTCGCGGTACGTGGAGGAACTCGCATCCTTCAAAGTACCCGCTGATCTGCTGAACGAGGAAGCGGTAGCTTGCCATATTTGCGTCCTTGGCGTCCCAGTCGCCGGATGATTGCTGGACTACCAAGTCCGAGTCGCCGTAACATAGGATCCGGCGTATGCCGAGCTCTTTGGCAAGCCGGAGCCCGTGTATGAGCGCCTCGTACTCGGCCACGTTGTTGGAGGCGGCAAAGTGAATTTGCAGCGTGTATCTGAGCTTGTCGCCTTTGGGAGAGGTGAGGATGACGCCGGCTCCCAAGCCGGTGCGCATCTTGGACCCGTCGAAGTGCATGCGCCAATGAGTGGAGTCGGGAGCTGGCGGTAGGTACTGGGTCTCGGCCCAGTCGACGAGGAAGTCGGCCAATGCTTGGGACTTGATGGCGGTGCGAGGCTGGTAGAAGATCGTGTAGGGGGCCAGCTCGATGGCCCATTTCGCCACCCGGCCGGATGCATCCCGGCTGCCTATGATCTCGGCCAGCGGGGCGGTGCATACGACCGTGATGGGATGCTCTTGGAAGTAGGGCTTCAGCTTCTTGGCGGCGAAGTACACGCGTAGCACATCTTCTGGTAGTGCGGGTAGTTCTGCTTCGAGGTAGACAGCACCTCGCTCAAATAGTACACCGGCCTCTGGACCGGCTGGGCTCGGCCCTCTTCTGGGCTGGACTACGATGACGGTGCTGACCACCCGGCTGGTTGCGGCAATGTAGAGGAGCATGGGCTCTTTCTCAGTCGGCGCCGCCAGGACAGGCGGCGTGGCCAGCATCTTCTTCAGCTCGTGAAAAGCTTGGTCGGCTTGGTCGTTCCACTCGAAGTGAGTGGTCTTCTTCATGAGGCGGTAGAGGGGGAGAGCTTTCTCTCCGAGCCGGCTGATGAAGCGGTTCAGGGAGGCCAAGCACTCCGGTGAACTTCTGGACGTCTCGAAGTTTGGTGGGAATCGCCATTCTCTCAATGGCCTTGATCTTTACTGGGTTGCATTCGATGCCGCGTTCGGAGACCAGGAAGCCTAGGAGCTGGCCGCTGGCACTCCGAACACGCATTTCTCGGGGTTGAGCTTGATCTGGAACCGGCGCAGGTTCTCAAATGTTTCCTTGAGGTCTTCCAGCAAGGTGTCGCGCTTCTCCGTCTTCACCACAATGTCGTCTACGTAGACGTGGGCATTTCTGCCGAGCTGCTTGAGGAGGCACTTCTGCATGCAACGCTGAAAAGTGGCACCGGCATTTCTTAAGCCGAATGTCATAGTCAGGTAGCAGAAAGCTCCGAATGGCGTGATGAAGGCGGTCTTCAGGCGGTCAGCCGGATCTAGCTTTATCTGGTGGTATCTGAGTAAGCATCCAAGAAACTCAACAGCTCGCATCCGGCCGTGGAGTCTATCACTTGATCAATCCTTGGCAGGGCAAAGGGATCTTTGGGGCAGGCCTTGTTGAGGCTCGTGTAGTCTATGCACATGCGCCACTTGTTGTTCTTCTTTAGCACGAGGACCGGGTTGGCGAGCCACTCTGGAAAGAAAACCTCCATAATGAAGCCGGCTGCCAGAAGCCGGGCTATCTCCTCTCCCACAATCCTTCTTTTCTCCTCCGACAGTCGGCGGAGGGGTTGTTTGACTGGTTTTGCGCCTTCTCGGACGTGTAGCTTGTGCTCGGCGAATTCCTTCGGAACACCCGGCATGTCCTTAGGGGACCATGCAAAGATGTCCCGATTCTCACGGAGGAAATCGGCGAGCTCGCCTTCCTATTTGCTGTTTAGGTTTGCCCCGATGACGGCAAACCTTTCTGGGTGCTCGGGGTCAAGAGGTATCTTCTTCGTCTCCTTGGCCGGCTGGAAAGATCCTTGGGCATCACACTCCTTGGGATCGGGGGACAGGGCCGGCTGTTTGCCGGCCATGGCCACGACTCGGTCCAACATCTTCTTTTCTTCGGCAATCACAAGGGACTCGGCCAGCCGGCTGCTGGCTGCACGCACTCGGAAGATTTCTTGTAATCGCCGGCTATGGTGATGATGCCCTTGGCGCTCGGCATCTTCATCTTGAGGTAAGCATAGTGGGGAACAGCCATGAACCTGGCCAAGGCAGGACGGCCAAGCAATGCATGGTAGGGGCTCTCCAGGTCCACCACTTCAAACCAGATCGCTTCGGCGGAAATGATCCTTGTCCCCAAAGAGAACATCAATCTTGATCTTGCCAATGGGGGCGCAGGACAGGCCAGGTACAATGCCATGGAACACAGTCCGAGTAGGCATGAGTTGCTTCGTCTTGACGTTCAGCTTCTCCAGGGTGTCACGGTACAGGATGTTGATGCTGCTCCCGCCGTCTATCAGCACGCGGGAGAAACGGGCGGCGCGTCTGTCCGTTGCAAGGGTGGCATCCAAAACCAACGCATAAGAGCCGGGAGATGGCATCACCTCTGGGTGGTCGGCCCGGCTCCAGCTGATAGGCTTTTCTGACCAGTGCATGTGCTCGGCGGGGTTGGTAGCGACCATCGTTGACTTCCTGGTGCTCTCGGCGTCTGCTACGCCGGCCTTCGGGCTGGCTTGTAAAGACGACATAGGCGGCATGCTCGTCGGGGAACTCATCGTGCACAGCTCCGACTGCTGGCCGAGCGGTCGGCAGCTGCGGAGCCGGAGGCGACGGACCAGCAGGCGGAGGCAGCGCGAGCCCTTCGCCTTTGGAGATTCGGGTGAGCCAGTGGCACTTCCGGGTTGTGTGGTTGGACGGCTTCGCGCCGCTTTGGAACTTGCATGGGGCGTCGAGAGTTTGCTCGTAGGAGAAGGCCGCCTGCCAAGCCGGCCTGCCGCCCTTCTGCTTCTTGGGTGTGGGCCGCCCTTCGGGCTGCTTGTCCTCGACTGTGGCCACCTGCCGGCTAGTGGAGAGCGGCATGGGGCCCTTGCGCTTGTGGTCATTCTGGTACGGGCGTAGGCCGGAGTCCCCGGCCGGCGTCTTGGACACTGGGTTGATTACCTTCCCGGACGCGTCTACCCGGAGTTCAGTCTTCATTGAGGAGTCGGCGGTGGCGTACTTGTCCACTATGACCAGAAGCTCGTCGAGGGTAGTTGGCTCATCACAGAGGAGCTTGTGCTTAAGGAGGGTGCCTTCTCGGCATCCGGCGGTGAAGTATTCTAGGGCTTGCACCTCGTGCACCCCTTCGCAAGAGTTGCGGAGCTCGGCCCAATGCGTGAGGTAGTCGCGAGTGGATTCGGCAGGGCCTTTCACGCACAAGGAGAGCTGTCTGGGCTTGGGGGCCCGCTTGTAGGTGCTGGTGAAGTTGCGGACGAAGGCCTCTATGAAGTCTAGCCAGCTGTTGATGTTGTAGGGCCTGAGGCTATTGAGTCAGGTCCACGCCGTGCCTTGCAGCATGAGGGGCACGTACTTCACGGCAACGTGCCTGTTGCCGTTTGCTATGCGAACCGCTGTGGAGTAGTCGATCAACCAATCTTCTGGCTTCACGGAGCCGTTGTAATAGGGCGTGTCTCTTGGGAGCGAGAACCCTTTGGGGAAAGGCTCGTCGCGGATGCGGGGGCCAAAGCAAGGTGGGCCGACATCATCTTCTTCTTCCAGCGCCAGGGATCGCGCTAGGCGGTCGATCCGATGGCGGGTCGTTCTCGCCGACTCCTTCGCGGCGACCTAGTCGGCCGCTGAGAGTCGGATGCGTGACAGGCGGGTGGGATATCTCTCCCCACGAGGCGGAGGCGGAGGCGGGTTGCCCCGCCGTTCCACGGCCCGGGGACGGCCTTCTGCGTCTCGCTCGATGGAGGTCCGGGTTCGGCTTCGGCTGGCAGCCGGCTCTTTCTCGTGTCGCGCGGTTTTACCCGCAGTTCGGCGTCCGGGACGTCGCGCCGTGCTCTCGGCGCGGGGGAGGGCTTTCCGCGCGGGCGTCGGCTTCGTGCCGCTGTGCGGCTGCATCGATTAGTTGCTGGATGCGTCTGGTCATGTGGGGGAGTTCTTCGGCCCCCAGTCCGTCTAGCTCGTCTACGGCCGCCTGGGCGGCGCGCAGGTTCTCGAGTGGAGTGGCGTAGACTGGGCGGTCGACTCCTAGCGTGTCGGCGAGGGCAGCGCCGCGCTGTCTGACAACGCCGGCTCGGCTTGGCCCGCCTGGGGGCGGCGTGCCAAAGGCGGCGCGGTCGGCTTCGCGCTGGTGGGCCTCGGTGAGGCGTCTCATGGAAGCCAACTTCCGGCCCTCCCGCGAGGGGGGCGAGGCGGCGAGCCTCCAGTGCTTCAGCGTCGGCGTCGGCCGGGAGGGGGATGGACAAGTCATGGACCGCCGCGTGCGGGGCGTCATGGGCGCTCTCGTCAGAAGCGCCACCGTGGCCGATGACCATCACCTCGGTGGTGGTGCGGTCGCAGCCATCGGCCCGGGGAAGAGGGTCATTGTAGATCACGACGTCAGTGGGGAAAGCGTCGAGCGAGGCCGTGTCGAAGTCGAAAGGCATCGGATCAGTGGAGCCAACAGACTCCAAGTCCACAGCAAGCTCGCCGGAGACGTGGATTTGGCCGAGGAGGTTGACGAGGTGGTCGGTGCCCGCGTCAGAGGCGAGCTCGTCGGAGATGAGGGTCTCGTCAAAGAGATCAGCGAGGCTGCTCGCTGCGCAGACGTTGGCGACGCCTTGCAGCGCGTCGTGGCAAGCGCCATCAGGCGTGCCGGGCTGGCTACGCTCGCTAGGGAGGAAGAGGGTTCCTGTCTAGAACAGGTCTCCGGACGACGGTGAACCTGGCCCAAAGGTGGGCGCCAAATGTTGGGTGGTAGGTGCGACATATGCCAACGGGTGGCTTATCATTGTGGGAGCCAGTAAGACGTCGCCGGTGCCTGGAAGCGGGATGAGGCGAAGACATGCACGCCGGCGAATCTTACCCAGCTTCGGGCTCTCCGTGGAGATAACACCCCTACTGCTGCTCTGCGGGGTCTCCGCATGATCACTAGATGAACGAGTGGCTACAAGATGCTCCTGAGCTATTTGGCGAGGAGGAAGAAGAAGGCACGGCTAGCTCTCCTCCCTCTCTATGTGGTGTCTAAAACTAGAACTGATCAACCCTTGCATGGGTGCCCCCGGGGTTTATATAGGCCCACCCCCCGGGGTACAATGGTAATCCGGCTGGGCGTGGGGCCCAGCCATCTGTGTCTACGCTCGCCGGCTTCTGTGCCGGCTACTGGGGCCCGCCGGCTGCCGGCTCCTTGGTCGACAGGCAGGCCCCACTGTCCAGGGCCTTGTCGGTGGCTGGTTACTGTTGCCTCAACCTGGTGACGAGGGCTTCGCCGAGGTGGGCGTGGCTATAGTGCCGCCGCCCGACGGGCGATCGCTGTAGCCTCACCGCGTCTTGTCTCCTTAATGGGGTGTCTCCTTCGAGGGAGGAGGCAAGCCGGCCCCATCTCGGGCCGACTTGGGGAGGCCTGGCCGCCTTCGGGTGTCTCTCTGCCTGAAGGGGCCCACCACCCGTGGGCCGCGCTGACAGCCCGTCGTGGGTGGCATCAGGGTCAACATGGCAACAGTGCCGCGCGGACGGGTCATGGCCACCCCGTACGGCGCACTGTGCCAGGCGTGCTCCGGGATTCGGGGGTGGCAGGACTTTACTGTAGCCACGCCCCGCCACATCGCCGTTAGTGGATGCAGACTTTGAGGGTACGATCTTGACCGCTTTGTGGGAGTCGGCCTCTTGAGTCGGCCTTCTCGTGGCAGCTTCTTGGAGCCGGCCCTCCCGCGGCTTTCTTCATGAGGGCTAAAGCCGGGCCGCCTTCCGATAGTCGGCCTGGGAGACAGCCGGCAAGGGGAAGGCGGCCCCACGTCTTGGATTCTTGAGGGCCGGATCGGCTCGTAATTTTTTCAGAAGGGCCAGGGGGAGCCGGCTAGGCTACCCGTGGTCATTTACTCCGACAACCGTCAGGCTCTGCACGTACAATCCTCTTCCGATGACTCTCATCTGTTGACCACGCCGCACCGAACGCAGCGAGGCAGTGGACGACGGCGAGGCCCCGGACGGGAACGACTCGGAGATGGGAAAACGCGGTACTGGAGTTGCAGATTGAGAGGAGGAGAAGGGTTATAACTGGTTCTGTTGCAGCATGGGGCTGTAGCCTGTGGAGAATAACAGGAGGTGTCGAGGGGTGGAGGGATAGCCTGGCCGGCGGTGGGGTAGCGCTTCGCAGCGATGCGTGCTAAGCAGAGCCGCTAGCCGCCGGAGGCCGGACCAGGCGGTCCTGGCGATGCTGGAGGAAGAAGATGAGAGATTGAAGGTGCATGCCGGCCGTTGGATATAAATCCAATGGCTGTGGATGACACAATCATTTGTTGACCAAGTTGACAACGCCCTGCGTAGGCTTCGACCTATTGGCCCACATGTCAGCCTGCAAAAATGTGGCATATATTTAACCCATGTTTTCTAGAATGTACATTCCATTTGCTGGGCTGGGTGAACAAATAATTTTGCATCAATCAGGCCCATTTATATTTTCTAAGAAATCCCAGCCCATTTGCACTTCCTTGAAATACACGTATTAGGTGGGCTCGTTATATATATAATGTTATGTTAGAAGGAGCAATTAATATCAAAGAATAAACCGGAGAGGCACATTTTTTATATATATAATTAATAAATTAGAGAGTTATTGTTCAAAATAAAAATGAGCGCGTTATTATTAAATTGGTCCTTAAAATCTTCGCAAGCTTTTGTACGCAATCACCAGGATTTTCCTTGCCTGTGAGTCAAAAACAACCAGGATTTTCCTTGCCAACTTCCGTTAAACATTTACTTTTATAAGTTAATAACACGTGGGATGTTTTTATAATGTATATATAAGTCTCTATAAAATATACGATAATAGTAATAATATAAATCTTTCCCTAATAATAAAGCACGGATTGACTCTTTGGGTTCACCGTCACAATACGCTTCTTTCCGTGAATTTACGCTTTCAGTTTTTTTCCGTTAGTTTTGATCGACAGTCCGTCCAATTGCTGCGAGGCGGTACTAAAAACTTTGTCCATCCAATTGGTCCACGTCCACATTCTCTTATTGGGCCTGCACGCATGTTTCGGCCTGCATGCACGCTTCTGTATCTGTACCTTACCTGATTTTCACACATGTACTCGGAGTAATCCCACCTCGATTGCTTACATGAAAGTCTACCAGTTTATATACCTGGAAAATTGCATATCAACAGAGAGCCCTCTTGAATCAACAAACACAGAAATGAGAACGAAGGGAAATTGTACAACAAAACGGCAGTCCGGCGCAAGCTGTTCAGTCCGGCGCTCGCCGGGGTGAGGAAGCGGAGGCGCAGCGCGCAGATGCCTGCGACGCAGCCTGTTCCACACGCTGGCCACCTCTACACCACGACATGGACACGAGCGCGGCGGCAGGGTGGCTTGAGGCTCGTGGTGGACCGGATCCAGCGAGGGGAAGGTCGGATCCGTCGGCTTGGAGAGGGAGGTGTGGAGGAGCACGCGGGACAGAGGGCGGAGGAGGATGGAGGCGGAATGCCGAGGTCGGGCTGTGGACTCGGAGTGGAGGAGCCACGGAGAGGCCCGGGAGCCACCACGCAGCCACGAGAGCGAGATGGGCCTGGCCATGCTCGGCGGTCGTCAGCCGACTTCGTGTTTCTCTGCTGATGATCCCTGACCACCTGCTGCCCGGGGTCGGCTACATGCTGTTATCTCAGTTTGCTTGGTAGTTTCATTCTTGCTTAAGATTAGACCTAGCCGTGTAGATGCAGATGGACATTGGAGGTACAGTGTTGGCACTGACGACTTGGATAAAAATATTTTTGTATGCACTCCGAGTGGGTCAGTCTATATACACTTAAATTTTCACATTCAGTTTCCTTCAGTTAGACGACAGCAAGGAGATAATGCACTCCTTTTTTCTGAAAAAATATCATAAGGGACATCTTTTGGAAGAATGACGAGCCATGTTGGCCGTAGTTGGAGTGAAAGAATTACAACTTTTTTGTGCCAAATAATCAAATATAGCACTGGTTCAGAAAAAAAAACCGAAACCATGAGAAATGTTGTTGTTGGATGTCAGTGCGCATCATATATCCTCTTGGCCATGCCGGTCATAACAACAACAACTTTCTTCAGGCTGGTGATGCTCATATTGTCAATCATTCTCACTGTGGTGCCTGAGACAAAAACTCCTAAGGAAGTTTGGTAATTTATGATGTTATTACACTGGAGCACATGTAATGACAGACCCAGTAAGAAGAATAGAACGTAAGTGTGTGCCATATTTTTTCCCGTTGCAACGCACGGGCCCTTTTGCTAGTATATATAATGTGGTTTGAAGGGAATACATAAATTGGACACATCATTACTTCTATCAGAGACCTGCGTTTTATACCCCACAGTAGGCATACTAACAAGTTCACACACAAATACAACAGAAAAGGTAAACACTCATATCAAACTCAAGTTCACAGGACACGTTCATATTCATAGCCAACATTCACTATCGACAACTCAAAAGATTCATATATACACAAGCTCAGCATATCTATGCATCCAAATGATTGATAGATCACATGAAAATATTCATACATAATTCACAAAAAGATTCAGATATACACATGTTCAGTATGTTTATGCATCCAAATGATTGAGATCACAGCCAATATGATCTATGGACGAATTTTAATTACCTAGGGTACAGACTAGTAAATGGTGTTCAATCGGAGGTACTTCTTGCTAAAATTAGTTCTTGTACGACTAAACTTTCAAGTACATAAGAGGCAGCACAGACAATCTGAACTTTGCTTGTAGGTTTATCCTCAAATAGTGGCCTCGTGCCGAGGGAGGTTTGAGCAACTTGGCCACTACTTTCATCCAACTAGTTTATTGGCTCATCTTGGTCCTGTATCTCGCCAAAATTCTACATTGCAGACGTGAAAGGAGGCGGTTGAGAAATAGAACCACCCAAATTTTTTGTGCAGTTCAACTGAAATGGAGCATCCTTGGCGTGCAGACTGATTAAGTGCCAGATGAATATACGCGTCAACCAACTTGTCTGGAATCTTTAGACTCCATGCCATATAGTTCGCTACCATATTGCCGATAACCAAAAGGCACAAGTTGGGGCCTAAGACTGGACTTCGTTTTTCTGGGCTATGCACCAAGCAATATTTTTGGCGTTCACACTCCTAATACTTGGAGTTTGACAATTGGTTGACGCCGAGTGATACTCGAATAAATATATGCACTTCTTGTCAACATCGATGCTTGTCTGAGTGAACTTTGGAGTACATAGCAGTAGCATAAGTATCTGTCCATCTGATCATTTTGTGCAGTTCTACTGAAATCACCCGATGTAATGATTTGCCTGCGAGTTCAGGCTCCAAGTTACTCCTTTATGAAATCGGCAAACAGTAGCACAATACCAAATTACCAATACATATGAAAAGCACAATAATCAGGATAAAGACCAGTACCAACCTGTGTGAGGTAGCATATCAATTACTATTTCCTTTGACTGGAAGCCGAGATAAGCCAAGCGACTGACAGCAAAGGAAGAAAGCAAGCGGAGATTAGCGACTGACAGGAAAGGACGGAAGCTGTCGAGGCAATGAAGCACCCAAAGTTTTTGTGCAGTTCCACCAAAATCGAGCATCCCTGTTGGCACATATATTGAGAGAGTGAGATTACTGTAATAGTGGGACTAGTTGATGAAACATACACTAACAAATAGAAGCACCCTCATTATCTTAATGGGTAAAGTTAGCAACATAGTAGTCTTGCTTAAAGAGAGGTATTAGTTTATTTAATCAGTGCCAATTAGCTCAACTCAACACTCAAAGCATTGCCATTTATCATAGGTTGCAAAACTTTAACGTGCAAAGATAAAGGAGTTTCTCATGATAGTAGCACGATACAAATAGAGATGACAACAAACTAATATGGATGAAGGCCTTAGGCCCGTACCAACCTGAGAAAAAAAGCTTATACATGTAGTCCCATAAGAGATGATAAAGCACTCACTGGAATCACACAATAGTATATATTTTTGGGCACTTCAAATGTATGGTTGAAATCACTCTTGTTTACCAGTGCTGAGATTATATCGAAAGATTATCAAGAACTTCTAGCAGAGTTAAAGCACTGGCTGGGATACAATTCATTGTATTGTCTTGTGTAGTTCCACTAAAATGTATGATTGGCACAACATGATCCCTGTTTGCACAAGTAGGAACAAGGTGAAACCTTCATTAGCTTAGTGAGAAAGGATAGGAAGACATTAGCATATTACTCAAACAGTAGCATCAAATTCATGATGGACAATACGCAAAACATTGCCTCATTGAACCAATGTCAATAAATTGACATGCAAAACAATAGCACTATTATGTCATGACACTAATAATATTCCCTCCCTGCTACACCACATGATTCACCTCCATAGACAAACATACACACGTACATGATTCAGCATAGGGTCCTACTAAAGATTTGTTTAACTCCAATAGAAAAATTAGGCAGTAATAAATTAGTGGTACTTAAGTACTCCTAATTAATTAAGTGAGACAGCAGAAGTGGAAGGGCTCCCTGGAGGATCGTCTCACATGTAAGGTAGTCATTGCCGGAGCCCTTGAATGGCCTCGACTAAGGCCTCTGGCTTCAGCAAGATCGCCTTGGCACTGTTTATTCTTCTTCCTCCTCCTCCTCTTCATGCTCTGTTTCTCTTTATCCTCACCAGTTGGTGAAACCAAGTACTATTGGCCTTCTAATTCAGAATTGGTTTTGTCCGTGAGGGAGTACAAGTGTACTAGTAAAAACAACATTATTTTCTCATGGTAGTCAGAAAATAGAGATGAACACATGCATTAAATATCATTCTTACCTAAAGGAAGGTTATGGCGCAAATATGGATGATGAGGATTGGAACACAGATCTCCCTTTGTGCAGTTCCACCAAAATGAACCAACTGTTCCATTCTGACATTCCAGTTAAACAACACAAAAGTCACTACTTTTAAGAAGAGTTTTCTACAGTGCACCAAAAGGTCACAATAGCAACCATGTGAATTGGATATCCTTGTTTACACAAAAAGGCACAAAGGAAACAGTCAGAGTCTCAAACAATTACAGGCAAAAACATTTGGCTAAACTTGTCATGGCTTATAACAGTGGCATGGCTTCATTTTTACCAGGGACATTAGATTAAGAACAGTGGGTGCACCAGCAGTCCAGCACCATGTACGTAAACAGGGGCATAAAGTGGTGATTCATAGTTTGTTGCCCCGAGAAACAAACATCCAAGAAACATATCTGGGTTGGTCCCATTTTTGTTCACTCTAGCCACCTACTCCTATGTGTGGATAGCAAATCTAGTCCTGGTCATACCACTGTGTACAAGCGTTACCCCTATATTTCCCTTTTCGACCAAGAGACCGGTTGGATGACCAGTCTGTACTACTTTCACCCCCTTTCCTTCCTGTTTGTACCAAGTCCGATGTACATACTAAATTCCCCCACCCCCACTTTATTTCTTGTTTGAACCAAGTACTCCCTCCGTCCGGAATTACTTGTCATCAAAATGGATGTGTCTAGAACTAAAATACATCTAGATACATCCATTTCAATGACAAGTATTTTCGGACGGAGGAGTACAAGATTCGACTCCATGAAGTAGCTTTACCTCTAACAATAGAAAAAAATATGTGACGTTGGACCATCCGATCGAGAGGGGCTGAGAGGTAGAAAATGATGCACATGCAGCGACGTAGCGAGCTGGGGAAGTAGAGCTAAGGCGGTTTCGAACGAAGATATACCTGAAGGTCATCGGGATGTGGATAGGTGGGCGGCGGGAGGCCGGATCCGCCCACAAGGGCAACGACGAAGGGATCGGAGGACCTCCCGCGCTCGCGCTCGGCCAGAGATAACGGTGCGGCCGGCAGTGGGTCTCCTCCCTCGCTGTCGACGACGGCCTAAACGCTGCCCCTCCTCCCCTTCACTGGCGGAGGGGGATACGTTGATCTGTAACCAGCGGTGAGGATAGAAAGCCAAGTTTTTGAAGGGAGAAAGACAGTGTTACTACCCCTATCTTGTTTAGATCTGGAGAGGATGAGAGTGTGTGAATAGAGCAACCCTAGCAAGCAAGCGCGGAGGCTCCGGCCTATATATACGTAGTGGGGTAGTTTTCCTTTTTCACTCCATCAAAACAATCGTTTAAAATTGTGTACTACTACATGCCAGGTCGCGGTTTTTTTAGTTGTTGATTGTTTTTTGAGATAGCTACCCGCTTGTTCCAAGTGGTGTATGGTGTGCCAGGTCGCACTTTGTATCGTTCAAGTCTGGTACTACAAGTCCCTCCATTAAATGAACAACCACCCCTCGTAAAAATTGTGAACAAGCCCACGGCTAAAATTAGCGGAAACGTGGGTTGCCCCAACATGCATTATTATTTATATTTTCTACTCCCTCCGTTCCTAAATATAAGTCTTTTTTATTAGCCACACCTAAGACAAGAATTTTATTAGCAGTGAACCCCACATGTCATAGACACAAAAAGTGTGGCAAGATTCCCTTAGGCAAGCCAAAGTGTGTCTAACAATTTGAGCAACTCAAGTTAGGCAAGTGTGGGAAAAATAATGTGGCAACATAAGACAAACATAGTCACAATCCAAACAGCCCTGTAATTTTTTGTGACATGCATGAAAATTTGGTTAGTTAAATTTATAGTCAAAATTTGGCAAGGTGCATCAAATCAACACATGCAAGTATCAAAAGGAAAGTCACGGCATGCATTGCATGCGTTGTACTCCCTCCGTTTCCAAATATAAGTTTTTAGAGATTGCAACAAGTGACTACATACGAAGCAGAAATATGTCTACTCATACATATGATTGAGTCCATTTGAAATGTGTAAAAAGACTTATATCGAGTGCAGTGCTTTGATGTGTCGCGTCAACTCGTACAAGACCGAGAAAATTTGATTACTACAACGCCCTCTCCCTCGCGGACTGAGCTCCGGTGCCTTAACTGCACCTGCCTTTGGCTGCATGACAGGAGGGCCAACCACCTGTTGGGCCCACCTGTCATAGACGCAAAGGCAGGAGCAGTAAGTAGAAGCTTTCGCTACACGCTATCCCTCCCGCACGAGGTGGACGGACATGCAGCAGTGGATTCGATACTGTAGAAGTAGGAGTAACATCATTGTTCGTCTTCTCGAAGAGGCGAAGAGCCAAGCGCAACCCGAACGTGGCAGTTGTCAACGCTCGCGTGGTGCGGTTCCTTGGAGTACTAGCCAGGCTCTTGCATGAGACAAAATTGCTATTGTTTAACAATTAAACTCCATTATCCATTGGTTGATACTCATTCTGCATAGGTCCACGCGCTTAGCACCGTTTCCTCCTGGGGTCACCAATGTTTATTTGCTAATTAATAGCATTGCATGCAATGAACTAGCCATTGCAAGTCATTAAAAGCATGCACACCTCTCATCTCTTATTGGTTGATATGTCAAGAAACAAGAAACAAGGTAGAAGTTAATGCACCGCGCCTAAGTGTTTTGGGACTATTTGGTTTTCATAAGATGACTTACACACCTAGACGGAGGGAGTAGTATAGCCCTGTAAACCGGAAAGGAGTATTTGCCTTTCTAGAGATTTCAACAAGTGACTAGACTACACCGTGTGCAGTACTCCCTCCCTTCTGGTTTATAGGGCTCAAATCTCAAATCTCATGAACCAAGGCATTTTGCGATTGGAGGAATGTATCTCATACTTTACAAAACCACCCTAATTAAACTCATGCATAATTACGTAGTTCTCTCGATTTTCCTCTCGCACCTTGGTCGCGGTGCACAATATTGAGCACTCCTATATATGACTAGCCGCCTACTATCTACATGCGGGACATTTCAAAGCATCTGGGCCGCGTGCCATCCACCAATCACAGCGAGTGCTACAGCCGAGACTCACCTCACCCCGGTGTGGCCGTGCATGACCCGTCATATCACAAAACCCACACATTTACATCCTGCAGGGGTAGGTGGCTCCAAGTGACTGGACAACACCATCATTCACTGGCAACGCTCGTTCAGCCTTTCTTCCCTTCTTGAAGAAAACCTCACTCCAGGCTACTCACTTCTGCATTTTTCTTCTGTACCGACGAAGGAAAGGTGGGCGAATCAGTTATGCTGCTATATTTTCATTCCAAGAATCTTCTTTTTGCGAAGCACCGACCGATTCTCACATCCTATTCTTTTCCCGTTTTCATTGCGATTGTGGTTTCCTTTTGATTGCTTTTTGTTTGTCAATTCATTGATGGATCCTGGAGCACTAGGCAAAGAGTTGCCGGCGGACAACCCACTGGAGACAGCGATCTCCAGGAAGAGCACCGACCAACGAGTTGACCATGTTGGCGGGCCAACCCATGGAGACGAAGAACTCCAAGAAACAAGCACTTGGCCAAAGAGTTGAGGACGTTGGCGGAAACTCCTCAAAGAAGTTGGAAGAACAGCAAGGGCCCCACCGTGCCTACCCCAGGAACTCTGATTGCCACCTATGTGAGGCTCAAGACCGAGTTTGAGGAGATAGTCGCCGTTGAGAAGCAGTATTCCCCTAGCAAGGTGATGGCCCCCATCGAGGACGAGGAGATGGCCCCCGGAGGGATGAGATCCCCCGGTGAGCTGCACAAGGTAAAAAATAATGGCTTATTACCATAGTTGTGGTTTTTGATTATTTGCAATGTGCTTGCTAATATGTTAGGGTTGTGCAGGTGCCGGTGGACGTCCTTGATGATTCCGATGTCGTGGCCCGTCCTGTTGGCATCGCCCCGGAGATCGATTCCGATGCCGCTGTCCATCCTGTGGACATCGCCCCAGAGATCGATTCCGATGTCGCGGTCAGTCCTGTGACATCGCCCCAGAAATCGATTCCCATGCCGCTGTCCGTGCTGTGGTCATTGCCCGAGAGATCGATGACAAGAAATAGTTGGTCGCGCTAATCCTTCAGGGTAGTTTGCATTGCCCTGTGTTTAATTACCAGAACGATGCGTGTTATCAAACCATCTTAGGGCTAGTGCACTGTCTTGTGTGCGGATCTTGCTACTTTTGTTGTGATCATGCGAATCATGCGAACCCTCTCCGAGTTATGGAAACAGATGTATCCTCACCAGCTTTTGATGTAATATATGGCTTATATGTAAGTTTGAACTGTTTATCATATCAGCAGGGCTTGTTTGATGATTCTTGGTGTTAGTAGGCTAGCTACTGTGCGAGCTATAGTACTTGCAAAACACTCACCGAAGAGAAACGTTGGGGCTGATGAGCTCGTGGTACGCTTATACTTATCCCTCGTCGATCGACCAATAGCCCTAGCTCCTAAAATTGTAGGCTTAGCGATCGATCAGACAATAGTCGACATACATTCAGGCCTCATTTGGTTCATAGGGTAGGAAAATCGTAGCAAAAGTACAGAGAACGTGCAACACAAAATCATAGCAGTGCAGAGACGTACTCCCTCCGTTCCAAAATAGATGACCTAGGCGGGCTAGTTTGGCCTAGTGGTTTCAGTGATATGACGTGGTACAGTTCGTCCAGTCTTCGCGTGTGGTAGCAGTATTGCGGGTACAGTAAGTTTTCTTGAAGAAGCGGAATTCAACGAAGTCATGATGGTTCCTTCGTCCGAACAACTTACAGTGGGAAAGGTTGGGCCTGCGATACGACCGGGGTAGACCAGGATAATTTTGTGCATGGCAGGTGGACCAGGATGGTCGACGTTATACTGGCGAATGAAAGTATTCTTTTCCGATATAGAACAGAAACCATCTCCTAAACACAATTTGCTGTCAAATCCTAGGGATCCTTCCTCCAGCCATAGCTATCCCTGTTGAGCTCACCGTACCTCATACTTTTCTAAATATCTTATCTTGATAGAAAAACAAATAATCCTGTATTATTATGTAAGCTCTCACAATAAACCTCTGAAAACACCATGTTAGATCTTAAGCGTTTCCATCTCAATCTATATTTCAAACACAAATAAATTTGGAAGAAGATTCTCAGATCTCATTCGTGATCATCAACGACGGCTGAATCCTAAGAATGAAAGAAGTGGTAAGAAAGGAAATACTAAAGCTCCTTGAGGCAGGTATAATTATCCTGATAGTCAGTGGGTAAGTCCTGTCCATTGTGTCCCTAAGAAGGGAGGTATTACTGTCGTTCCTAATGATAAAGATGAATTGATTCCTCAAAGAATTATTACAGGTTATAGGATGGTAATTGATTTCCGCAAATTAAATAAGGCTACTAAAAAAGATCATTACCCCTTACCTTATTGATCAAATGCTAGAAAGATTATCCAAACATACACATTTTTGCTTTCTAGATGGTTATTCTGGTTTCTCTCAAATACCTGTGTCAGCTGATGATCAATCTAAGACCACTTTTACTTGCCCGTTCGGTACTTTCTTATAGACGTATGCCTTTTGGTTTATGTAATGCACCTGCTACCTTCCAAAGATGCATGATGGCTATATTCTCTGACTTTTGTGAAAAGATTTGTGAGGTTTTCATGGATGATTTCTCCGTCTATGGATCCTCTTTTGATGATTGCTTAAGCAACCTTGATCGAGTTTTGCAGAGATGTGAAGAAACTAACCTTGTCTTGAATTGGGAGAAGTGCCACTTTATGGTTAATGAAGGTATTGTCTTGGGGCATAAAGTTTCTGAAAGAGGTATTGAAGTTGATAAAGCTAAGGTTGATGCTATTGAAAAGATGCCATGTCCCAAGGACATCAAAGGTATAAGAAGTTTCCTTGGTCACGCCGGTTTTTATAGGAGGTTCATTAAGGACTTCTCAAAAATTTCTCGGCCTCTGACTAATTTATTACAAAAAGATATACCATTTGTCTTTGATGATGATTGTGTAGAAGCATTTGAAATACTTAAGAAAGCATTGATCTGCACCTATTGTTCAGCCACCTGATTGGAATTTACCCTTTGAAATTATGTGTGATGCTAGTGATTATGTAGGTGCTGTTCTAGGGCAAAGAGTTGATAAGAAATTAAATGTTATTCAATATGCTAGTAAAACTCTAGACAATGCCAGAGAATTATGCTACTGAAAAAGAATTTCAGTTGTATTTGCTTGTGATAAGTTCAGACCTTATATTGTTGATTCTAAAGTAACTATTCACACTGATCATGCTGCTATTAAATATCTTATGGAAAAGAAAGATGCTAAACCTAGACTTATTAGATGGGTTCTTGCTACAAGAATTTGATTTGCATATTATTGATAGAAAAGGAGCTGAGAACCCCGTTGCAGACAACTTGTCTAGGCTTAGAATGTTCTTGATGACCCACTACCTATTGATGATAGCTTTCCTGATGAACAATTAAATGTCATAAATGCTCTCGTACTGCTCCATGGTATGCTGATTATGCTAATTATATTGTTGCTAAATTTATACCACCTAGTTTCACATACCAGCAAAAGAAAAAGTTTTTCTATGATTTGAGACATTACTTTTGGGATGACCCACATCTTTATAAAGAAGGAGTAGATGGTGTTATTAGACGTTGTGTACCTGAGCATGAACAGGAACAGATCCTACGCAAGTGTCACTCCGAAGCTTATGGAGGACACCACGCTGGAGATAGAACTGCACATAAGGTATTGCAATCCGGTTTTATTGGCCTACTCTCTTCAAGGATGCCCGTAAGTTTGTTGTATCTTGTGATAAATGTCAAAGAATTGGTAATATTAGTAGACGTCAAGAAATGCCTATGAATTATCCACTTGTTATTGAACCATTTGATGTTTGGGGCTTTGATTATATGGGACCTTTCGCTGCCTCTAATGGATATACACATATTTTAGTTGTTGTTGATTACATTAATAAGTGGGTAGAAGCTATTCCAACTAGTAGTGCTGATCATAACACCTCTATTAAAATGCTTAAAGAAGTTATAATCCCTAATATTTAATGACTGTGGTTCACATTTTATTCATGGCTTTCCGTACTGCTTCTAATATGATGTTGAATTCCTCTAGTCATTGAATATCCTTACACCCACAGTCTCTGCGGTTCAGATATGAATTACCAAGAGAACTTCCATTAATATTGCAGAACTGTTAATAAGATCTAGAAATAGTTGTCTCAAGCCTGATGATTTCATTTGGTCCCCCTATAAACGCATATAAGAAATCCTATGTCGTATGTTTCCGGTTGTAAAAAATGTTGTGAAGATGGTCACTACTATTGAACTGCGAAACATAAGTTTATTGGCTATAAAACTCATTATGATTTCAAACTCCGGAGAAATCTATTTTAAAATAGTCACTCATGAATGGGATGAACCCAACCTACAAGAATCCAAATTATGAAAGAAAAATTAAAAAATGCTGAAAAGCCATACCAAAACTGTCTGTGAGTGAAGTTATTATTTATCTGATCACAACTCTCGCTGTCTTTCTTGGCCAGAGAAACAGAACTTCTTCAATGAATGTCCTTACTTATTTAGAGGTCTATCGTTCCCGCGTGTGCCATAAAACATCAACAACTATCGACAGGCACCCAATCCGAATGGTGTAACGGTCATAAATATCAACATTACTATCTCATGCAATCTATAATTTAAACCAATTTATTGAACCTAACCCGGAGAATTAGCTAAGCTACACTTCACGATGTTTCGACTCCGAAAAGGTGAAATACGTATTGGTACGTTAAGTTACAACGACCAAACATTGTGAATGCGTTTTCTACCCATTCTTTGATATTTAGAAAAACACAGAAAATCGACCATCCAGGAAACCAGCTCACGAGGTTGGAGGCGCTCTCCTACCCCCGGGCCGAACCCGCCTAACCTTGCACTCTTCTGCTCTTTCGCTCCGTTTTCTACACTAGGTCGATATTTGGCGGTATAAAAAATTTTTACTATACTCCCGAAACTTTTGACCACGCGTCCACCAAAAAATCTCATCGTTCTTGTTCGACTGAATTCTGACTACCGGGTTTTCAAGCCAAGCATCACATTCAGTTTCCCTACCTCTCCCAAAAATTTGTTGAGGGCAACAGCTGGCAATAAGAGAGCAAGAAGAAACCCATGAGCATCAACAGATGAGATCAAAGCCACGGAGGACCAAGTTCCGGCAACAGAAGACATCCTTCAACTTGATCACAATCTTCTTACCCCAACTGATATCGAAGCTTTCAAGATGATTGAGTAGCTCGTATACAAAACAAGTATCTCACACGTGAAAATATTTTGTTGAAGGAGCATATCATCGCACTCAAGGGCATTATCCGCAAGTTGGAAGACCTCCTACGCTCATGTGCGACTACCTCCATCCATCACCACCATTCTTCACCAACAAAGGAGACATAATCACATGGGTATGGGCACTCCCCTTGGCAACTGCCAAGCTTGGGGGAGTGCCCCGGTATCGTATCACCATCACTTTTATCTTTACCGCTTTTTAGTTCGATCCTTTTGATAATATTTTGATCTAGTAGAATAAAGTTTTAGTATGATCTAGTTGTGAGTTTTGCTTTATGATCCTTCTATGTAATCGAGTCCGTGAGCTATATATAATAAAGATTAGTGTTGAGTCAAGGGCTTGATTATTCTTGCTATGATCTTGAGGAATAAAATAAAAGAAAGAATAAAAAGAAATAAAAAGATCATATTGATCTTATGGAGAGTAATGACTTCACATATAAAGAGTATGATGAATAAAAGTTGTTGAGAGTTGACAAACATAGTTTTGGTCATTGTTGCAATTAATAGGAAGTAATAAAGAAAGAGAGTTCACATATAAATATACTATCTTGGACATCTTTAATTGTGAGCACTCATTAAAATATGACATGCTAAAGTTGACGTTGGACAAGGAAGACAACATAATGGGTTATGTTTTCTTACATCTGAGATAAATTATATTGTCATGGATCATCCAACATGTTGAGCTTGCCTTTCCCCTCATGCTAGCCAAATTCTTTGCACCAAGTAGAGATACTACTTGTGCTTCCAAATACCCTAAACCCAGTTTTGCCATGAGAGTCCACCATACCTACCTATGGATTGAGTAAGATCCTTCAAGTAAGTTGTCATCGGTGCAAGCAATAAAAATTGCTCTCTAAATATGTATGACTTATTAGTGTGGGAGAAAATAAGCTTTATACGATCTTGTGATATGGAAGAAATAAAAGCGACAGACTGCATAATAAAGGTCCATATCACAAGTGGCAATATAAAGTGACGTTCTTTCGCATGATTTTGTGCATCCAACCATAAAAGCGCATGACAACCTCTGCTTCCCTCTTGAAGGGCCTATCTTTTACTTTTATCTCTACCTTCATACAGAGTCATGGTGATCTTCACCTTCCTTTTTACATTTTATCCTTTGGCAAGCACAACATGTTGGAAAGATCCTGGTATATATGGCTAATTGGATGATGTAGTTTTCATGAACTTATTACATTGTTCATGACATAAACTATAAGCCCCTATCTTTCCTCTATGTCCGATTTAAACTCATACCCATAAGTTAATTTCTAATTTATCCAATGTGAAACTCTATGATATCTTTGGTATTGAATGGGAAAACTTTAATATAGACTCTTCATGTTATATAAATTGCAATTTGCTCCAATCTTAGATTATTATTTGTTAGTTTTCAATGAAGTTTATGATTCCATACTTGATATTTAATACTCTAGCAAAGAATTATATGACAAGAATTATATAAGTTGTTCTAAGAATGATCATGATGCCCTCATGTCCGTATTTTATTTTTATCGACACCTCTATCTCTAAACATGTGGACATATTTTTCGATTCGGCTTTCGCTTGAGGACAAGCGAGGTCTAAGCTTGGGGGAGTTGATACGTCCATTTTGCATCATGCTTTTATATCGATATTTATTGCATTATGGTTATTACACATTATGTCACAATACTTATGCCTATTCTCTCTTATTTTACAATAAAGAGGGAGAATGCCGGCAGCTGGGATTCTGGGCTGGAAAAGGAGCAAATATTAGAGACCTATTCTGCACAACTCCAAAAGTCCTAAAACTTCACGGAAGTCATTTCAGAATATATAAAAAATACTGAGCGCAAGAAGTTCCGAGGGGGCCACACCCTGCCCACGAGGGTGGGGGGCACGCCCTACCCCTGGGTGCGCCCCCTGCCTCGTGGCCCCCTGGTGGCCCTCCGATGCCCATCTTCTGCTATATGGAGTCTTTCGTTGAGGAAAAATCATAAAGCTTTCGGAAACTCCGCCGCCACGAGGCGGAACCTTGGCGGAACCAATCTAGGGCTCCGGCGGAGCTGTTCTGCCGGGGAAACTTCCCTCCGGGAGGGGGAAATCATCGCCATCGTCATCACCAACGCTCCTCTCATCGGGAGGGCCAATCTCCATCAACATCTTCACCATCACCATCTCCTCTCAAACCTAGTTCATCTCTTGTATCCAATTCTTGTCTCTCAAGTCGGGATTGGTACCTGTAGGTTGCTAGTAGTGTTAATTACTCCTTGTAGTTGATGCTAGTTGGTTTATTTGGTGGAAGATCATATGTTCAGATCCTATATGCATATTAATACCCCTCTGATTATGAACATGATATGCTTTGTGAGTAGTTACGTTTGTTCCTGAGGACATGGGAGAAGTCTTGCTATTAGTAGTCATGTGAATTTGGTATTCGTTCGATATTTTGATGAGATGTATGTTGTCTCTCCTCTAGATGTTATGTGAACGTCGACTACATGACACTTCACCATTATTTGGGCCTAGAGGAAGGCATTGGGAAGTAATAAGTAGATGATGGGTTGCTAGAGTGACAGAATCTTAAACCCTAGTTTATGCGTTGCTTCGTAAGGGGCTGATTTGGATCCATATGTTTCATGCTATGGTTAGGTTTACCTTAATACTTTTGTTGTAGTTGTGGATGCTTGCAATAGAGGTTAATCATAAGTGGGATGCTTGTCCAAGTAAGTACCCAAGCACCGGTCCACCCACATACCAAATTATCAAAGTACCGAACGCGAATCATATGAACGTGATGAAAACTAGCTTGACGATAATTCCCATGTGTCCTCGGGAGCGCTTTTCTTATATAAGAGTTTGTCCAGGCTTGTCCTTTGCTACAAAAAGGATTGGGCCACCTTGCTGCACTTTATTTACTTTTGTTACTTGTTGCTCGTTACCAATTATCTTATCACAAAACTATCTGTTACCTATATCAGTGCTTGCAGAGAATACCTTGCTGAAAACCGCTTATCATTTCCTTCTGCTCCTCGTTGGGTTCGACACTCTTACTTATCGAAAGGACTACGATAGATCCCCTATACTTGTGGGTCATCTACCCTACCTAATCTCTTCGTTTCTCCGCTATTAGTGACTTTGGAGTGACTCTTTGTTGCATGTTGAGGGATAGTTATGTGATCCAATTATGTTATTATTGTTGAGAGAACTTGCACTAGTGAAAGTATGAACCCTAGGCCTTGTTTCAACGCATTGCAATACCGTTTACGCTCACTTTTATCATTAGTTACCTTGCTTTTTTTATTTTTCAGATTACAAAAACCTATATCTACCATCCATATTGCACTTGTATCACCATCTCTTCGCCGAACTAGTGCACCTATACAATTTACCATTGTATTGGGTGTGTTGGGGAACAGAGACTCTTTGTTATTTGGTTGCAGGGTTGCTTGAGAGAGACCATCTTCATCCTACGCCTCCCACGGATTGATAAACCTTAGGTCATCCACTTGAGGGAAATTTGCTACTGTCCTACAAACCTCTGCACTTGGAGGCCCAACAACGTCTACAAGAAGAAGGTTGTGTAGTAGACATCAAGCTCTTTTCTGGCGCCGTTGCCGGGGAGGAGTGCTTGAAGGTATATCTTTAGATCTTGCAATCGAATCTTTTTGTTCTTGTTTTATCACTAGTTTAGTTTATAAAAGAAAACTACAAAAAATGGAATTGAGTTTGCCTCATACACTTCATCTTTTTAATATCTTTCGTGAGAATGATGGAAAGGAAAATTGTGCTCAAGTGCTAGAAGAAGAAGTCTAAATGTTTGGCACTAAATCTTTGAATGATGAGCATGATTGCAATGTTGTTAGTATGAACTCCTTGAATATCCATAGTACTAATGATGATTGCACTAGTCATGATGAAAATGTCTCTTATAAGCATGTCAACTTTTGTGGAGTACATAGAGCTTGCAAGTACACACCAATTAGGGAAAATAGATTTTGCAAGAGGCATAAGTATTTGGAAACTAAATGGTTGCAAGAGAGGCTAGATGTTTGTGCTGAAAATTTAAAATTTCTTCGCCATACTTGTGAACTTTGCAATGAACATGGTCATTTAAATCTCCAATGCAAATTGTTTCATGATCGTATCGTGTCCAAAAATTGTGATGATTTGATTTCCCTTGCACATCATAATGAACTTAGTTTGCTTTTGGGTTATGAAGAAATGAAACGTATAACTAAGCATATTCCAGAATATAACCTTGAGAAATTCCTCGATATTGATCTAGAAGAAATTTTTATGTATTGTGCGGTGAATTGCATTGAAAATCCTTATATTGCCAATTACATAAAGAAAAGAAAACAAATAGAGGATGAAGAGAATACTAATGAAAGGGAAGAGGCTTCCCAATATCCTCCTATTATTTCTTATGATGAATCAGGTAACGAGGAGGAGCCTTCTATTCAACCAATCTCATCAATAAGGAGCTCCAAAAAGAGGATTGAACCCACACATAATGTGAAGAAGAAAAAGAAAAGACGGAGAAGTAAAGGTGAAAAGGTATCTGATAACCCACAAGTATAGGGGATCAATTGTAGCCTCTTTCGATAAGTAAGAGTGTCGAAGCAACGAGGAGCTAAAGGTAGAACAAATATTCCCTCAAGTTCTATCGACCACCGATACAACTCTATGCACGCTTAATGTTCGCTTTACCTAGAACAAGTATGAAACTAGAAGTACTTTGTAGGTGTTGTTGGATAGGTTTGCAATATAATAAAGAGCGCGTAAATAAAAAGTAGGGCTGTTTCGATGAAGACACAACTAAGTTAGTTTTAGTAGAGAGCTTGTTGTCACACAAGAAAGTTATTTGTCCCTAGGCAATCGATAACTAGACCGGTAATCACTATTGCAATTTTATATGAGGGAGAGGCATATGCTAACATAATTTCTCTTCTTGGATCATATGCACTTATGACTGGAACTCTAGCAAGCATCCGCAACTACTAAAGATCATTAAGGTAAAACCCAACCATAGCATTATAAGGCATCAAGTCCTCTTTATTCCCCATACGCAAACAACCTACTTACTGGGTCTGTGTTTCTATCACTCACGCCACCCACCATAAGCAAATCATGAACATATTGCAAACCCTACAACAGGGATCCTCATGCTTGCACGACACGGAGAGCACCATAGGACATGCACCTCAAACAATCACGATCATCAATTAACCCATAGGACAAAATGCATCTACTGTCAAACATCATTGGATAGCCATACATCATTGGGAAATAATATATAGTGTTGAGCACCATGTTTAAGTAGAGATTAAACGGGTAAAAGAGGGTTACACCGCTGCATAGAGGGGGAGAGTTGGTGATGATGGGCGTGAAGTTGTGGTTGTAGATGGCGGTGATGATGATGGCTCCGGCGGCGTTCCGGCGCCACCGGAAGAGAGGGGGAGAGAGCCCCCCTCTTCTTCTCTTCCTTGACCTTCTCCCTAGATGGGAGAAGGGTTTCCACTCTGGTCCATGGCCTCCATGGCATGGAGGGGCTAGAGCCCCTCTGAGATTGGATCTGTCTCTCTGTCTCTCTCTGTTTCTGCGTTTTTGATTCTGCCCTTTCACCGTTCTTAAATTCCGGAGATCCGAACTCCGATTGGGATGAATTTTGGACACGATTTTTATCCAGATATTAGCTTTCTTGTGGCGAAATAAGGGCACCAACCGCCTTACAGGGTGGCCATGAGGGCCCAGGACGCGCCTGACCCCTGGGGCATGATGACCCACAAGTATAGGGGATATATCGTAGTCCTTTCGATAAGTAAGAGTGTCGAACCCAACAAGGAGCAGAAGGAAATGATAAGCGGTTTTCAGCAAGGTATTCTCTGCAAGCACTGAAATTATAGGTAACAGATAGTTTTGTGATAAGATAATTTGTAACGAGCAACAAGTAACAAAAGTAAATATAGTGCAGCAAGGTGGCCCAATCCATTTTGTAGCAAAGGACAAGACTGGACAAATTCTTATATAGAGAAAAGCGCTCCTGTGGACACATGGGAATTATCGTTAAGCTAGTTTTCATCACGATCATATGATTCACGTTTGATACTTTGATGATTTGGTATGTGGGTGGACCGGTGCTTGGGTGCTGTCCTTACTTGGACAAGAATCCCACTTATGATTAACCTCTATTGCAAGCATTCACAACTACAACAAAAGTATTAAGGTAAACCTAACCATACCATGAAACATGTGGATCCAAATCAGCCCCTTACGAAGCAACGCATAAACTAGGGTTTAAGCTTCTGTCACTCTAGCAACCCATCATCTACTTATTACTTCCCAATGCCTTCCTCTAGGCCCAAATAATGGTGAAGTGTCATGTAGTCGACGTTCACATAACACCACTAGAGGAGAGACAACATACATCTCATCAAAATATCGAACGAATACCAAATTCACATGACTACTAATAGCAAGACTTCTCCCATGTCCTCAGGAACAAACGTAACTACTCACAAAGCATATTCATGTTCATAATCAGAGGGGTATTAATATGCATATAGGATCTGAACATATGATCTTCCACCAAATAAACCAACTAGCATCAACTACAAGGAGTAATCAACACTACTAGCAACCCACAGGACCAATCCCCTGAGACAAGAATTGGATACAAGAGATGAACTAGGGTTTGAGATGAGATGGTGCTGGTGAAGATGTTGATGGAGATTGACCCCCTCCCGATGAGAGGATCGTTGGTGATGACGATGGATGATTTCCCCCTCCCGGAGGGAAGTTTCCCCGGCAGAACAGCTCCCGGGAGCCCTAGATTGGTTCCGCCAAGGTTCCGCCTCGTGGCGGCGGAGTCTCGTCCCGAAAGCTTGCTTATGATTTTCCTCATGAAAGACTCCATATAGCAGAAGATGGGCATCGGAGGGCCACCAGGGGGCCCACGAGGCAGGGGGCGCGCCCCCCACCCTCGTGGCAGGGTGTGGCCCCCTCTGAACTTCTTGCGCTCAGTATTTTTTATATATTCTGAAAAGCTTCCGTGAAGTTTCAGGACTTTTGGAGCTGTGCAGAATAGGTCTCTAATATTTGCTCCTTTTCCAGCCCAGAATCCCAGCTGCCGGCATTCTCCCTCTTTATGTAAACCTTGTAAAATAAGAGAGAATAGGCATAAGTATTGTGACATAATGTGTAATAACAGCCCATAATGCAATAAATATCGATATAAAAGCATGATGCAAAATGGACGTATCAAC
>NC_053027.1:554879933-554892288 GCF_003073215.2 Triticum urartu | reverse complement strand
CAATGGTAAAGGCTGCGAGGTAGAAATCAAGAAGGCACAAGTGTTGATGGTCAACAAGACCACCAGTTTCAAGAAAAAGGGTAAAGGGAAGAAGGGGAACTTCAAGAAGAACAGCAAGCCAGTTGCTGCTCAAGTGAAGAAACCCAAGTCTGGACCTAAGCCTGAGACTGAGTGCTTCTACTGCAAAGGAACTGGTCACTGGAAGCGGAACTGCCCCAAGTATTTGGCGGAGAAGAAGGATGGCAAAGTGAAAGGTATATTTGATATACATGTTATTGATGTGTACCTTACTAATGCTCGTAGTAGTGCCTGGGTATTTGATACTGGTTCGTTGCCACATTTGCAACTCGAAACAGGGCTACGGATTAAGCGAAGATTGGCTAAGGACGAGGTGACGATGCGCGTGGGAAATGGTTCCAAAGTCGATGTGATCGCCGTCGGCACGCTACCTCTACATCTACCTTCGGGATTAGTTTTAGACCTATAATTGTTATTTGGTGCCAGCGTTGAGCATGAACATTATATCTGGATCTTGTTTAAGTGAGACGGTTATTCATTTAAATCAGAGAATAATGGTTGTTCTATTTATATGAGTAATATATTTTATGTTCATGCACCCTTGATGAGTGGTCTATTTTTACTAAATCTTGATAGTAGTGATACAAATGTTCATAGTATTGAAGCCAAAAGATGCAGAGTTGATAATGATAATGCAATTTATTTGTGGCACTGCCGTTTAGGTCATATTGGTGTAAAGCGCATGAAGAAACTCCATTCTGATGGACTTCTGGAATCACTTGATTATGAATCACTTGGTACTTGCGAACCCTGCCTCATGGGAAATATGACTAAAACTCCGAAATATGACTAAAACTCCGTTCTCCGGAACAATGTAGCGAGCAACAGAGTTATTGGAAATCATACATACTGATGTATGTGGTCCAATGAACATTGAAGCTCGCGGCGGATATCGTTATTTTCTGACCTTCACAGATGATTTGAGCAGATATGGGTATATCTACTTGATGAAACATAAGTCTGAAACATTTGAAAAGTTCAAAGAATTTCAGAGTGAAGTGGAAAATCATCGTAACAAGAAAATCAAGTCTCTACAATCTGATCGTGGAGGCGAATATTTGAGTTACGAGTTTGGACTTCATTTGAAACAAAGCGGAATAGTTTCACAACTCACGCCACCTGGAACACCACAGCGTAATGGTGTGTCCGAACGTCGTAATCGTACTTCACTAGATATGGTGCGATCTATGATGTCTCTCGCTGATTTACCGCTATCGTTTTGGGGTTATGCTTTAGAGACAGTTGCAATCATGTTAAATAGGGCACCATCTAAATCCGTCGAGACGACACCTTATGAACTCTGGTTTGGCAAGAAACCCAAGTTGTCGTTTCTTAAAGTTTGGGGCTGCAATGCTTATGTGAAAAAGCTTCAACCTGATAAGCTCGAACCCAAATCGGAGAAATGTGTCTTCATAGGATACCCAAAGGAGACTGTTGGGTACACCTTCTATCACAGATCCGAAGGCAAGATATTCGTTGCTAAGAATAGATCCTTTCTAGAGAAGGAGTTTCTCTCGAAAGAAGTGAGTGGGAGGAAAGTAGAACTTGATGAGGTAATTGTACCTTATCCCTTATTGGAAAGTAGTTCATCACCGAAATCAGTTCCAGTGATTCCTACACCGGTAAGTGAGGAAGCTAATGATGATGATCATGAAACTCTAATCAAGTTACTACCGAACCTCATAGGTTCACCAGAGTAAGATCCGCACCAGAGTGGTACGGTAATCCTGTTCTGGAAGTCATGTTACTTGACCATGACGAACCTACGAACTATGAGGAAGCGATGATGAGCCCAGATTCCACAAAATGGCTGGAAGCCATGAAATCTGAGATGGGATCCATGTATGAGAACAAAGTGTGGACTTTGGTTGACTTGCCCGATGATCGGCAGGCCATAGAGAATAAATGGATCTTCAAGAAGAGACTGACGCTGACGGTAATATTACTGTCTACAAAGCTCGACTTGTTGCGAAAGGTTTTCGACAAGTTCAAGGAGTTGACTACGATGAGACCTTCTCACCCGTAGCGATGCTTAAGTCCGTCTGAATCATGTTAGCAATTGCCGCATTTTATGATTATGAAATTTGGCAAATGGATGTCAAAACTGCATTCCTTAATGGATATCTTAAAGAAGAGTTGTATATGATGCAACCAGAAGGTTTTGTCGATCCAAAAGGTGCTATCAATGTGTGCAAGCTCTAGCGATTCATTTATGGACTGGTGCAAGCCTCTCGGAGTTGGAATATACGCTTTGATAGTGTGATCAAAGCATATGGTTTTATACAAACTTTTGGAGAAGCTTGTATTTACAAGAAAGTGAGTGGGAGCTCCATAACATTTCTGATATTATATGTAGATGACATTGTTGATCGGAAATGATACTGAATTTCTGAATAGCATAAAAGGATACTTGAATAAGAATTTTTCAATGGAAGACCTTGGTGACCCTTCTTATATATTGGGCATCAAGATCTATAGAGATAGATCAAGACGCTTAATTGGACTTTCACAAAGCATATACCTTGATAAACTTTTGAAAAAGTTCAAAATGGATCAGGCAAAGAAAGGGTTCTTGCCTGTGTTACAAGGTGTGAAGTTGAGTCAGACTCAATGCCTGACCAACTACAGAAGATAGAGAGAAAATGAAAGGTGTTCCCTATGCTTCAGCCATAGGCTCTATCATGTATGCAATGCTGTGTACCAGACCTGATGTGTGCCTTGCCATAAGTATAGAAGGGAGGTACCAAAGTAATCCAGGAGTGGACCACTGGACGACGGTCAAGAACATCCTGAAATACCTGAAAAGGACTAAGGATATGTTTCTCGTATATGGAGGTGACAAAGAGTTCGTCGTAAATGGTTACGTCTATGCAAGCTTTGACACTGATCCAGATGACTCTAAGTCACAAACCGGATACATGTTTTTATTAAATGGTGGAGATGTCAGTTGGTGTAGTTCCAAGCAGAGCGTCATGGCGGGATCTACGTGTGAAGCGGAATACATAGCTGCTTCGGAAGTAGCAAATGAAGGAGTCTGGATGAAGGAGTTCATATCCGATCTAGGTGTCATACCTAGTGCATCAGGTCCAATGAAAATCTTTTGTGACAATACTGGAGCAATTGCCTTGGCAAAGGAATCCAGATTTCACAAGAGAACCAAGCACGTCAAGAGATGCTTCAATTCCATCCGTGATCAAGTCAAGGAGGGAGACATAGAGATTGGCAAGATACATACAGATTTGAATGTTGTAGACCCATTGACTAAGCCTCTCTCACGAGAAAAACATGATCAGCACCAAGACTCCATGGGTGTTAGAATCATTACAATATAATCTAGATTATTGACTCTAGTGCAAGTGGGAGACTGAAGGAAATATGCCCTAGAGGCAATAATAAAGTTGTTATTTATATTTACTTATATCATGATAAATGTTTATTATTCATGCTAGAATTATATTAACCAAAAACTTGGTACATGTGTGAAAACATAGACAAACAGAGTGTCACTAGTTTGCCTCTACTTGACTAGCTCGTTGAATCAATGATGGTTATGTTTCCTAACCATAGACATGAGTTGTCATTTGATTAACGGGATCACATCATTATAGAATGATGTGATTGACTTGACCCATCCATTAGCTTAGCATGATGATCGTTTAGTTTGTTATTATTGCTTTCTCCATAACTATACATGTTCCTATGACTATGAGATCCTGCAACTCCCGAATACCGGAGAACACTTTGTGTGCTACCAAACATCACAACATAACTAGGTGATTATAAAGGTGCTCTACAGGTGTCTCCGATGGTGTTTGTTGAGTCGGCATAGATCAAGATTAGGATTTGTCACTCCGATTGTCAGAGAGGTATCTCTAAGCCCTCTCGGTAATGTACATCACAATAAGCCTTGCAAGCAATGTAGCTAATGTGTTAGTTACGGGATGTAGCATTACGGAAAGAGTAAAGAGACTTGACGGTAACGAGATTGAACTAGTATTGAGATACCGATGATCGAATCTCGGGCAAGTAACATACCGATGACAAAGGGAACATCGTATGTTGTTATGTGGTTTGACCGATAAAGATCTTCGTAGAATATGTAGGAACCAATATGAGCATCCAGGTTCCGCTATTGGTTATTGACCGAAGATGAGTCTCGGTCATGTCTACATAGTTCTCGAACCCGTAGGGTCCACACGCTTAACGTTCGGTGACGATCGGTATTACGAGTTTATGTGTTTTGATGTACCGAAGGTAGTTCGGAGTCCCGGATTTGATCACGGACATAACGAGGAGTCTTGAAATGGTCGAGACGTAAATATTGATGTATTGGAAGCCTATATTTGGACATCAGAATGGTTCCGGGTGAAATCGGGAGTATATCGGAGCACCGGGAGGTTACCGGAACCCCCCGGGAGGTATATGGGCCTTATTGGGCCTTAGTGAGAGAGAGGGGAAAGGAGCAAAGGAGGCCCGCCAAGCCCAATCCGAATTGGGAGTCCCCCCTTTCCTTCCTCCTCCCTCCTCCTTCCTTCTCTCCTAAATCCAACAAGGCAAGGGGGGAATCCTACTCCCGGTGGGAGTAGGACTCCCCTTGGGGCACGCCTAGGAGGCCGTCCCCCTCCCCCTCCTCCACTCCTTTATATACGGGGGAGGGGGCACCCCATGGACACACAAATTGATCATTGATCTTTTAGCCGTGTGCGGTGCCCCCCGCCACCATAATCCACCTCGGTAATATCGTAGCGGTTCTTAGGCGAAGCCCTGTTCCAGTAGCAACATCATCACCGTCATCACGCCGTAGTGCTGACGAAACTCTCCCTCAAGGCTCTACTGGATCGTGAGTTCGCGGGACGTCACTGAGCCGAACGTGTGTAGATCGCGGAGGTGCCGTACCTTCGGTGCTAGATCGGTCGATCGTGAAGACGTACGACTACATCAACCGCGTTGTCATGACGCTTCCGCATACGGTCTACGAGGGTACGTAGACGATACTCTCCCTCCTCGTTGCTATGCATCACCATGATCTTGCATGTGCGTAGGATTTTTTTGAAATTACTGCGTTCCCCAACAGCGAGTCAAGGGTGTACCTGCAATTGGGGTGAAACAAACATGAGGCCCTAGTCGCGATTCAACCACACGGTGTTGCAACTGGGACAACTACACAAAACTAGTACGTGAGTTGTGAGACGAGGGTGTACTTGCATTTGGGATGAAATCAAATGACCCAGTTGCGAGTCGGAGGCTGGACTTGCAACTGGGACAACAATAAAACCATGCCGAAGTTGCAAGTCGAGGATGGACTTGCAACTAGGATGAAAACAAACTATGGTCCAGTTGCCAGTCGAGGACGGACTTGCAGCGGGGACAACTACACAATACTACGATGTCATCTACGAGTCGAGGGCGAACGAAACTACGAGTGGACTTGCAATTGGGACATCTATGAAACTACAAGTCAAGGGTTGTCTTGTAACTGGAATGAACCAAAGTATGGTCCTACTTGTGAGTCAATGGTGGACTTGCAACTAGGATTAAAACAAGATGAAACCAATTTAGAAACAAATGATAAAATAAAAAAATAAAAATCATGAAGAAAAAAAACAAAAAAATAACCTAGCTACTTGGGCCGGCTCATCTAGTGGCGAGTCGAGGGTGGACTCGCAAGTGGGACAAAAATGGTTGGGCCCCATTTGCGAGTCGAGGGTGGACTTGCAACTGGGACAAGAAAAGGTCCAACCCTAGTTGCGAGTTGATGGTGGACTTACAACTGGGACAAAAAAAGGTTGGGCCCCAGTTGCGAATCGAGGACGGACTTGCAATTGGGATTAAAAAATTTGGACCCCAGTTGCGAGTCGAGGGTGGATTTGCAACTCGGACAAAAGAGGTTGGGCCTTAGTTGCAAGTCTAGAGTAAACTTGCAACTCGGACGAAAAAGGTTAGGCCCCAGTTATGAGTCGAGACTGGACTTGCAACTTGGACAAAATAAAAAGGTCTGACCCCATTTGTGAGTTGATAGTGTACTTGTAACTAGGACGAAAATGGCTGGGCCCTAGTTACAAATCGAGGCTGGACTTTCAACTAGGAAAAAAAGGTGGGACCCAAGTTGCAAGTCGAGGGTGGACTTGCAATTAATAAAAAAATCTCGGGGCCCAGTTACGAGTCGAGAGTGGAATTGCAATTGGGAAAAAAGTTCGGGCCCCAGTTGCGACTCGAGGGTGGACTTGCAACTGGGACAAAAAAGGTTGGACCCCCAGATGCAAGTTGAGGATGGACTTGCAACCGGGACAAAAAAAACCAGGTCCTCATTATGAGATGGATGTGATTGCAATTGGACAAAAAGGTTGGGCTCCAGTTGCAATTCAAGGGTGGACTTGCAACTGCTACCTCTTGAGCACTGCGTTGGTTTTCCCTGAAGAGGAAGGGATGATGCAGCAAAGTAGCGTAAGTATTTCCCTCAGTTTTGAGGACCAAGGTATCAATCAAGTAGGAGGCTACGCGCGAGTCCCTCGTACATGGACAAAACAAATAAATCCTCGCAACCAACGCGAATAGCGGTTGTCAAGCCCTACACGGCAACTTACAAGAGAGAGATCTGATAGATATGATAAGATAATATTTTTGGTATTTTTGTGATAAAGATGCAAAGTAAAATAAAGGCAAAGTAAAAAGCAAAGGAAATAACTAAGTAGTAGGAGATTAATAGGATGAAGATAGACCCGGGGGCCATAGGTTTCACTAGTGGCTTCTCTTGAGAGCATAAGTATTCTATTGTGGGTGAACAAATTACTGTTGATCAATTGATAGAACTGAGCATAGTTATGAGAATATCTAGGTATGATCATGTATATAGGCATCACGTCCGAGACAAGTAGCCCCACTCCTGCCTGCATCTACTACTATTACTCCACTCATCGACTGCTATCCAGCATGCATCTAGAGTATTAAGTTAAAAACAGAGTAACGCCTTAAGCAAGATGACATGATGTAGAGGGATAACTCATGCAATATGATGAAAACCCCATCTTGTTATCCTCGATGGCAACAATACAATACGTGCCTTGCTGCCCTATGTCACTGGGAAAGGACACCGCAAGATTGAACCCAAAGCTAAGCACTTCTCCCATTGCAAGAAAGATCAATCTAGTAGGCCAAACCAAACTGATAATTCGAAGAGACTTGCAAAGATAAACAATCATACATAAAAGAATTCAGAGAAGATTCAAATATTGTTCATAGATAGACTTGATCATAAACCCACAATTCATCGTCTCAACAAACACACCGCAAAAAGAAGATTACATCGAATAGATCTCCACAAGAGGGAGAACATTGTATTGAGATCCAAAAAGAGAGAAGAAGCCATCTAGCTAATACTATGGACCCGTAGGTCTGAAGTAAACTACTCACACTTCATCGGAGGGGCTTGGTGTGATGTAGAAGCCCTCCGTGATCGATGCCCCCTCCGACGGAGCTCCGGAACAGGCCCCAAGATGGGATCTCGTGGATACAGAAAGTTGCGGCGGTGGAATTAGGTTTTTGGCTCCATATCTGATCGTTTGGGGTACGTAGGTATATATAGGAGGAAGGAGTACGTCGGTGGAGCAACAGGGGGCCCACGAGGGTGGAGGGCGCGCCTGGGGGGGGTAGGCGCGCCCCTACCTCGTGGCCTCCTCTTTTGTCTTGACGTAGGGTCCAAGTCTCCCGGTCTTGTTCTTGAGAAAATCACGTTCCCGAAGGTTTCATTCCGTTTGGACTCCGTTTGATATTCCTTTTCTTCGAAACCCTAAAACAGGCAAAAAACAGCAATTCTGGGCTGGGCCTCGGTTAATAGGTTAGTCCCAAAAATATTATAAAAGTGGAAAATAAAGCCCAATAATGTCCAAAACAGTAGATAATATAGCATGGAGCAATCAAAAATTATAGATACGTTGTAGACGTATCAATCATCCCCAAGCTTAATTCCTTCTCGTCCTCGAGTACGTAAATGATAAAAACTGAATTTTTGACGCGGAGTGCTACTTGGCATTATTTAATGTAATTCTTCTTAATTGTGGTATGAATATTCAGATCCGAAAGATTCAAGACAAAAGTTTAATATTGACATAAAAATAATAATACTTCAAGCATAGTAACAAAGCAATTATGTCTTCTCAAAATAGCATGGCCAAAGAAAGTTATCCCTACAACATTATATAGTATGGCTATGCTCCATCTTCACCATACAAAATATTTAAATCATGCACAACCCCGATGACAAGCCAAGCAATTGTTTCATACTTTTGACATTCTCAAAACTTTTTCAATCTTCACGCAATACATGAGCGTGAGCCATGGACATAGCACTATAGGTGGAATAGAATGGTGGTTGTGGAGAAGACAAAAAGGGAGAAGATAGTCTCACATCAACTAGGCGTATCAACGGGCTATGGAGGTGCTCATCAATAGATATCAATGTGAGTGATTAGGGATTGCCATGCAACGGATGCACTAGAGCTATAAGTATATGAAAGCTCAACAAAAGAAACTAAGTGGGTGTGTATCCAACTTGCTTGCTCATGAAGACCTAGGGCATTTTGAGGAAGCCCATCATTGGAATATACAAGCCAAGTTCTATAATGAAAAATTCCCATTAGTATATGAAAGTGATAACATAGGAGACTCCCTATCATGAATATCATGGTGTACTTTGAAGCACAAGTGTGGTAAAAGGATAGTAACATTGTCCCTTCTCTCTTTTTCTCTCATTTTTTTAGTTGGGCCTTTTCTTATGGCCTCTTTTCTTTCTCTTTTTTATTATTTTTCGTCCGGAGTCTCATCCCGACTTGTGGGGGATTCATAGTCTCCATCATCCTTTCCTCACTGGGACAATGCTCTAATAACGATGATCATCACACTTTCATTTTTCTTACAACTCAACAATTATAACTCGATACTTAGAAAAAATACGACTCTATATGAATGCCCCCGGCGGTGTACCGGGATATGCAATGAATCAAGAGTGACACGTATGAAAGAATTATGAATGGTGGCTTTGCCACAAATACGATGTCAACTACATGATCATGCTAAGCAATATGACAATGATGGAGTGTGTCATAATAAACGGAATGGTGGAAAGTTGCATGGCAATATATCTCGGAATGGCTATGGAAATGCTATAATAGTTAGGTATGGTGGCTGTTTTGAGGAAGTTATATGGTGGGTATATGATACCGGCGAAAGGTGCGCAGTATTAGAGAGGCTAGCAAAGGTGTAAGGGTGAGAAAAGTGCGTATAATCCATGGACTCAACATTAGTGTTGGGGAACGTTGCAGAAAACAAAAATTTTCCTACTCGTTTCACCAAGATCCATCTAGGAGTTCATCTAGCAACGAGCCATCGGATGCATCTACATACCTTTGTAGATCGCGTGCGGAAGCGTTCAAAGAACGGTGATGATGTAGTCGTACACGACGTGATCCAAATCACCGATGACCAAGCGCCGAACGGACGGCACCTCCGCGTTCAACACACGTACGGGACGGGAGACGTCTCCTCCTTCTTGATCCAGCAAGGGGAAGGAGAGGTTGATGAAGATCCAGCAGCACGACGGCGTGGTGGTGGATGCAGGGCGTCACAGTAGCAGGGCTTCGCCTAAACTACGAGGGAGAGACGTAACGGGGAAGAGGGAGGCGCCAGGGGCTGGGGTATGAAGTCCCTCCTCTCCCCCACTATATATAGGGGTGCCAAGGGGGGGGCGCCGGCCCTAGTAGATGGATCTACTAGGGGGGCGGCGGCCTAGGGTGGGGGGCTTGCCCCCCAAGCAAGGGGGCGCCCCCTTTTAGGGTTTCCCCCAACCCTAGCCGCATGGGCCCTAGGGGGGTGGCGCCCCAGCCCACTATGGGCTGGGTTCCCTCCCACTTCAGCCCATGGGGCCCCCCGGGATAGGTGGCCCCACCCGGTGGACCCCCGGGACCCTTCCGGTGGTCCTGGTACAATACCGGTGACCCCGAAACTTGTCCCGATGGCCGAAACTGCACTTCCTATATAAAATTCTTTACCTCCGGACCATTTCGGAACTCCTCGTGACGTCCGGGATCTCATCCGGGACTCCGAACAATATCGGGTTACTGCATATACATATCTTCACAACCCTAGCGTCACCGAACCTTAAGTGTGTAGACCCTACGGGTTCGGGAGACAAGCAGACATGACCGAGACGACTCTCCGGTCAATAACCAACAGCGGGATCTGGATACCCATGTTGGCTCCCACATGCTCCACGATGATCTCATCGATGAACCACGATGTCGAGGATTCAATCAACCCCGTATGCAATTCCCTTTGTCAATCGATATGTTACTTGCCCGAGATTCGATCGTCGGTATCCCAATACCTCGTTCAATCTCGTTACCGGCAAGTCACTTTACTCGTACCGTAATGCATGATCCCGTGACCAGACACTTGGTCACTTTGAGCTCATTATGATGATGCATTACCGAGTGGGCCCGGTGATACCTCTCCGACAAACGGAGTGACAAATCCCAGTCTTGATCCATGTCAACCCAACAGACACTTTCGGAGATACCCGTAGTATACCTTTATAGTCACCCGGTTACGTTGTGGCGTTTGGTACACCCAAAGCACTCCTACGGTATCCGGGAGTTACACGATCTCATGGTCTAAGGAAAAGATACTTGACATTGGAAACTCTAGCAAACGAACTATACGATCTTGTGCTATGTTTAGGATTGGGTCTTGTCCATCACATCATTCTCCTAATGATGTGATCTCGTTATCAATGACATCCAATGTCCATAGTCAGGAAACCATGACTATCTGTTGATCAACGAGCTAGTCAACTAGAGGCTTACTAGGGACATGTTGGTGTCTGTTATTCACACATGTATTACGATTTCCGGATAATACAATTATAGCATGAATAAAGACAATTATCATGAACAAGGAAATATAATAATAATGCTTTTATTATTGCCTCTAGGGCATATTTCCAACAGTCTCCCACTTGCACTAGAGTCAATAATCTAGTTACATTGTGATGAATCGAACACCCATGGAATTCTGGTGTTGATCATGTTTTGCCTAGGGAGAGGTTTAGTCAACGGATCTGCTACATTCAGGTCCGTATGTACTTTACAAATCTCATGTCTCCATCTTGAACATTTTCACGAATGGAGTTGAAGCGACGCTTGATGTGCCTTGTCTTCTTGTGAAACCTGGGCTCCTTGGCAAGTGCAATAGCTCCAGTATTGTCACATAAAAGTTTGATTGGCCCCGACGCATTGGGTATGACTCCTAGGTCGGTGATGAACTCCTTCACCCATATTGCTTCATGTGCTGCCTCCGAGGCTGCCATGTACTCCGCTTCACATGTAGATCCCGCCACGACGCTTTGCTTGCAACTGCACCAGCTTACTGCCCCACCATTCAAAATATACATGTATCCGGTTTGTGACTTAGAGTCATCCAGATCTGTGTCGAAGCTAGCGTCGATGTAACCCTTTACGACGAGCTCTTCGTCACCTCCATAAACGAGAAACATTTCCTTAGTCCTTTTCAGGTACTTCAAGATATTCTTGACCGCTGTCCAGTGTTCCTTGCCGGGATTACTTTGGTACCTTCCTACCAAACTCACGGCAAGGTTTACATCAGGTCTGGTACATAGAACCTATGGCTGATGCATAGGGGATGACGCTCATCTCTTCTATATCTTCTGCCGTGGTCGGACATTGAGCTGAGCTCAATTTCATACCTTGTAACACAGGCAAGAACCCCTTCTTAGATTGATCCATATTGAACTTCTTCAATATCTTATCAAGGTATGTGCTTTGTGAAAGACCTATGAGGCGTCTCGATCTATCTCTATAGATTTGATGCCTAATATATAAGCAGCTTCTCCAAGGTCCTTCATTGAAAAACTCTTATTCAAGTAGGCCTTGAATGCTGTCCAAGAGTTCTATATCATTTCCCATCAAAGTATGTCATCTACATATAATATGAGAAATGCTACAGAGCTCCCACTCACTTTCTTGTAAACGCAGGCTTCTCCATAAGTCTGCGTAAACCCAAACGCTTTGATCATCTCATCAAAGCGAATGTTCCAACTCCGAGATGCTTGCACCAGCCCATAAATCGAGCGTTGGAGCTTGCACACCTTGTCAGCATTCTTAGGATCGAACAAAACCTTCCGGCTTGCATCATATACAATTCTTCCTTAAGGAACCATTAAGGAATGCCGTTTTGACGTCCATTTGCCATATCTCATAATCGTAGA
>NC_053027.1:554862197-554878933 GCF_003073215.2 Triticum urartu | reverse complement strand
CCAACCAACTTTTAATCATCATACTCTTTCTATGTGAAGTGATTACTCTCAATAAGATCCAATATGAACTTGTTGTTTCTTTTTATTCTTTTTCTCTTTTCTTTTATTCACCCAAGATCATGGCAAAATAATCAGGCCCTTACTCAACACTAATCTTTATTATATATAGCTCACAGGACTCGATTACAAAGAGAGGATCATAAAGCAAAACTCAAAACTAGACATGCCATAAACTTTATTCTACTAGATCAACATATACTAATAGGATCGAACTTAAGAAAAACGGTAAAGATAGGAGATGTGATTGTGATACGATACCTGGGGCACCTCCCCCAAGCTTGGCAGTTGCCAAGGGGAGTGCCCATACCCATGTGATTATATCTCCTTGTCGGTAAGAAGGTGGTGGTGATGGATAATCGCACATCGAGCGTAAGAGGTCCTCCAGCTTGCGGATTAATGCCCTTGAGTGCGACAATATGCTCCTTCAACAAAATATTTTCTTGTGTGAGATACTTATTCTGTATACGAGCTAACTCAATCATCTTGAAAGCTTCGATCTCAGTTGGGGTAAGAAGGTTATGATCAAGTTGAAGGATGTCTTTTGCTACCCGAGCTTGATCATCCGTGGCCTTCTTGATCCTTTCATCCTTGTTGACCTTCGTTGGTCTTCCCCCTTCAGATCTATCCTCATTAGCCAAGCATCGTTGTCACCATTGTTGGAGGAGGGGGACGACATGATGCCTGGCCTTGAAACCCGACAGAAAACAGCTCGAAACAAGAACAGAGGAGATTTGCGTGATACGGGAGTCAAAGCCTTCGGGAGAATATATAATGATTTTTTACCGAACCAAAATACATATCGTACGAAAAAACAGAGTCCAGAAGGCACACGAGGTGCTCACGAGGTAGGGGGCGCGCCCAGAGGGGTAGGGCGCGCCCACCACCCTCGTGGGGCCCTCGTGACCTTCCCGGACTGCTACTTATTTTTCTATTTTCCTAAATATTCCAAAACGGAGAAATATTGCCTTAGAAATTGTTTTGGAGTCGGTTTACTTACCGTACCACATACCTATTCCCTTTCGGAGTCTAAAACGTTCCGGAAAGTGTCCCTTATGTATTCCTCCGGGGTTACGGTTTCAATAATATTGGTTTCAACATTTATGGGATTACCTGAGATATAATGTTTGATTCTTTGACCGTTTACCACCTTCGGATTTGTGCCTTCGAAGTTGTTGATTTTTATTGCACCGGAACGATAGACCTCCTCGATAACATAGGGGCATTCCCATTTAGAGAGAAGTTTTCCTGCAAAAAATCTTAAACGAGAGTTGTATAGCAATACATAATCACCTACATTAAACTCACGCTTTTGTATCCTTTTTTCATGCCATCTTTTACCTTTTTCTTTAAATAACTTGGAATTTTCATATGCTTGGGTTCTCCATTCATCAAGTGAGCTAATATCAAATAACCTCTTCTCACCGGCAGTTTGAAAATCATAGTTGAGCTCCTTAATAGCCCAATATGCCTTATGTTCTAGGTTCGAGAGGTAAGTGGACATGCTTTTCCATAAACCATTTTATATGGAGACATACCCATAGGATTTTTGTATGCAGTTCTATAGCCCATAATGCATCATCAAGTTTCTTGGACCAATTCTTTCTAGACCTATTAATAGTCTTTTGCAAAATTAATTTGAGCTCTCTATTGCTCAATCTATACTTGACCACTAGACTGAGGTGATAAGGAGATGCAATTCTATGATTAACATCATATTTAGCAAGCATTTTACGGAAAAGCACCATGAATAAAGTGTGAACCACCATCAGTCATTAAATATCTAGGGACTCCAAACCTCGAAAAATAACTTCTTTAAGCATTTTGAATAGAAGTGTTATGATCAGCACTACTAGTTGGAATAGCTTCTACCCACTTAGTAACGTAATCAACAGCAACTAATAATATGTGTATATCCATTAGTGGAGGAAAAGGTCCCATATAATCAAAGCCCCAACAACAAACGGTTCAATAACAAGAGAATAATTCATAGGCATTTCTTGACGTCTACTAATATTGCCAATTCTTTGACATTCAATCACAAGACAAGACAAACTTACGGGCATCCTTGAAGAGAGTAGGCCAATAAAAACCGGATTGCAATACCTTATGTGCAGTTCTGTCTCCAGCGTTGTGTCCTCCATAAGCTCGGAGTGACACTTGCATAGGATCTGTTCCTGTTCATGCTCAGGTACACAACGTCTAATAACACCATCTACTCCTTCTTTATAAAGATGTGGGTCATCCCAAAAGTAATGTCTTCAAATCATAGAAAACATTTTTCTTTTGTTGGTATGTGAAGCTAGGTGGTATAAACTTAGCAACAATATAATTAGCATAATCAGCATACCAGAAGTACTATGATAAGTACTTATAACATTTAATTGTTCATCAAGAAAGCTATCATTAATAGGTAGTGGGTCATCAAGAACATTCTCTAACCTAGACAAGTTGTCTGCAACGGGGTTCTCAGCTCCCTTTATCAACAATATGCAAATCAAATTCTTGTAGCAAGAGAACCCATCTAATAAGTCTAGGTTTAGCATCTTTCTTTTCCATAAGGTATTTAATAGTAGCATGATCAGTGTGAATAGTTACTTTAGAATCAACAATATAAGGTTCTGAACTTATCACAAGCAAATACAGCTGCTAAAAGCTCTTTTTCAGTAGTAGCATAATTTCTTTGAGCATTGTCTAGAGTCTTACTAGCATAATAATAACATTTAATTTCTTATCAACTCTTTGCCCTAGAACAGCACCTACAGCATAATCACTAGCATCGCACATAATTTCAAATGGTAAGTTCCAATCAGGTGGCTGAACAACAGGTGCAGAGACTAATGCTTTCTTAATTATTTCAAATGCTTCTACACGAATCATCATCAAATACAAATGGTATATCTTTTTGCAATAAATTAGTCAGAGGCCAGAAATTTTTGAGAAGTCCTTAATGAACCTCCTATAAAATCCGGTGTGACCAAGGAAACTTCTTATACCTTTGATGTCCTTGGGACATGGCATCTTTTCAATAGCATCACCTTGGCTTTATCAACTTCAATACCTCTTTAAGAAACTTTGTGCCCCAAGACAATACCTTCATTAACCATAAAGTGGCACTTTTCCCAATTCAAGACAAGATTAGTTTCTTCACATCTCTGCAAAACTCGATCAAGATTGCTCAAGCAATCATCAAAAGAGGAACCATAGACCGGAAAAATCATCCATGAAAACCTCACAGATCTTTTCACAAAAGCCAGAGAATATAGCCATCATGCATCTTTGAAAGGTAGCAGGTGCATTACATAAACCAAAAGGCATACGTCTATAAGCAAAAGTACCAAAAGGGCAGTAAAAGTAGTCTTTGATGATCTTAGCGACACAGGTATTTGAGAGAAACCAGAATAACCATCTAGAAAGCAATAGTGTGTGTTTGCATAATCTTTCTAGCATTTGATCAATAAAAGGTAAGGGGTAATGATCTTTCTTAGTAGCTTTGTTTAATTTGCGGAAATCAATTACCATCCTATAACCTGTGATAATTCTTTGTGGAATCAATTCATCTTTATCATTAGGAACAACAGTAATACCTCCCTTCTTAGGGACACAATGGACAAGACTTACACACTCACTATCAGCAACGGGATAAATCATACCTGCCTCCAGAAGCTTGAATATTTATTTTCTTACCACTTCTTTCATTTTAGGATTCAGACGTCGTTGAGGATCACGAACTGGTTTGGCATCTGCTTCCAAATTTATTTTATGTTGACATAGAGTGGGACTAATGCCCTAAGATCATTAAGAGTATATCAATAGCAGCACGATGCTTCTCAGAGTTTTCAATAATCTTTCTTCTTCATGCTCTAAAGGTTAGCACTAATAATAACAGATATATCTTCTTTTCATCAAGATAAGCATATTTAAGATTATCAGGCAATGGTTTAAGCTCAAACACGGGATCACCCTTGGGTGGAGCAGGATCTCCCTAAAATTTCAACAGGCAAATTGTGTTGCAGAATAGGTTCCTGTTTAAAGAATACTTCATCTATTTCCCTTCTTTCATTCATGAAATCATTTTCATGGTCTAGCAAATAGTGTTCTAAGGATCACTAGGAGGTACGGCAATAGAAGCAAGACCAATATCTCATCCTTACTAGGTAATTCTTCCTCACGATGTTGTTTACTAAATTTAGAGAAATTAAACTCATGAACCATATCATCCAACCAATAGTAACAACATTCTTTTCAATCTATCCTAGCATTAAGTGTTCAAGAAGGGTCTACCAAATATAATGGGACAAAAGCTATCTTGCGGAGAAGTAAGAACAAGAAAATCCAGGATATTTAGTTTTCCCACACAAGACTTCAACATCTCTAACAATTCCAATTGGTGAAATAGTATCTCTATTGGCAAGTTTAATTGTGACATCAATATCCTTCTAACTCAGTAGGTGCAATTTCATTCTTAATTTCTTTATAAGTCATGAGGTATAACACTAGCACTAGTACCCATGTCACATAAGCCATGATAACAATGATCTCCTATTTTAATAGAAATAACAGGCATGCCTACCACAGGTCTGTGTTTATCTTTATCACAAGGTTTAGCAATTCTAGCAGTTTCACCTTGAACTGAATAACATGCCCATCAATATTATCAGACAAGAGATCTTTAACAATAGAATTTAGGTTCTACTTTAACTTGCCTCAGGAGGATGTATAAGTTCTAATATTGCTTTTACGAACAACAGTTGAAGCTTTAGCATGATCCTTTATTCTAACAGGGAAAGGTGGTTTCTCAACATAAGAAGTAGGAACAATAGGATCATTATAAGTGACAGTCTTTTCTTCAACTTTAATAGGTGCAGCTACTTTTACTTCTGTGGGAGGATGATTTTTAAACCACTTCTCCTTAGGGAGATCAACATAAGTAGAAAAAGATTCACAGAAAGAAGCTACTATCTCAGAGTCAAGTCCATATTTAGTGCTAAACTTACGGAAAATATCGGTATCCATAAAAGATTTAACACAATCAAACTTAGGTGTCATACCTGACTCCTTACCTTCGTCGAGGTCCCAATCTTCAGAGTTGCGTTTAATTCTATCCAATAAATTCCATCTGAATTCAATAGTCTTCATCATAAAAGAGCCAGCACAAGAAGTATCGAGCATGTTGCGATTGTTTTCAGAAAGCCGAGCATAAAAACTTTGCATAATTATTATTCTCTCTGGAGCTCATGATTGGGGCATGAATATAACATTGATTTAAGCCTCCCCCAAGCTTGAGCGATGCTTTCTCCTTCGCGAGGCCAGAAATTATATATATAATTGCGATCACGATGAACAAGATGCATAGGGTAATACTTTTGATGAAATTCCAGCTTCAATCTTTTATAGTCCCATGATCTCATATCATCACATAGCCTATACCATATCAATGCGTCTCCCTTCAAAGATAAAGGGAAGACCTTCTTCTTAGCAACATCATCGGGTATACCTGCAAGCTTAAATAATCCACAAACTTCATCCACATATATTAAGTGCTCATCAGGGATGCTTTGTTCCATCTCCTGTAAAAGGGTTAGCTAGCAGTTTTTCCATCATAGCCGCAGGAAATTCAAAAGGAGTTTCATTTTCAATAGGTTCAGTAGGTTAAGGAGCAACTCTTTGCTCTACTGGACGGGGTGAAGATACCCCGAACAAGCCCCTCAGAGAATTACTTTCCATAGTAACAAGTGACAGTAAATTTCAGCACACTATATAATTTTTTCCTTACCAAATTCTACCTACCAAAGGCGCTACAATCCCCGGCAACGGCGCCAGAAAAGAGTCTTGATGACCCACAAGAATAGGGGATCTATCGTAGTCCTTTCGATAAATAAGAGTGTCGAACCCAACGAGGAGCAGAAGGAAAAGATAAGCGGTTTTCGGCAAGGTATTCTCTGCAAGTACTGAAATAAGTGGTAAGATAGTTTTGTAATAAGGTAAATTGTAACGAGCAACAAGCAACAAAAGTAAATAAGGTGCAGCAAGGTGGCCCAATCCTTTTGTACCAAAAGGACAAGCCAGAACAAACTCTTATAATAGGAAAAGCGCTCCCGAGGACACATGGGAATATCGTCAAGCTAGTTTTCATCACGTTCATGTGATTCGCGTTCGATACTTTGATAATTTGATATGTGGGTGGACCGGTGCTTGGGTGCTGTTCTTACTTGAACAAGCATCCAACTTATGATTAACCTCTATTGCAAGCATCCGCAACTACAACAAAAGTATTAAGGTAAACCTAACCATAGCATGAAACATATGGATCCAAATCAGCCCCTTACGAAGCAACGCATAAACTAGGGTTTAAGCTTCTGTCACTCTAGCAACCCATCATCTACTTATTACTTCCCAATGCCTTCCTCTAGGCCCAAATAATGGTGAAGTGTTATGTAGTCGACGTTCACATAACACCACTAGAGGCTAGACAACATACATCTTATCAAAATATCAAACGAATACCAAATTCACATGACTACTCATAGCAAGACTTCTCCCTTGTCCTCAGGAACAAACGTAATTACTCACAAAGCATATTCATGTTCATAATCAGAGGGGTAATAATATGCATAAAGGATCTAAACATATGATCTTCCACCAAATAAACCAACTAGCATCAACTACAAGGAGTAATCAACACTACTAGCAACCTACTAGCACCAACCCGGACTTTGAGACAAGAATTGGATACAAGAGATGAACTAGGGTTTGGAGATGAGATGGTGCTGGTGAAGATGTTGATGGATATTGCCCTCTCCCGATGAGAGGATCGTTGGTGATGACGATGGTGATGATTTCGTTTCCCCGGCAGAACAGCTCTGCCGGAGCTCTAGATTGGGTCTGCCTCAGTTCCGCCTTGTGGCGGCGGAGTCTCGTCCCGAAAGGTTGCTTCCTATTTTTTTCTCATCGAAAGACTTCATATAGGATAAGATGGACGTCGGAGACCCACCAGGGGGCCCGAGGTAGGGGGCGCGCCCTGGTAGGGGGCGCCCCCCACCCTCGTGAGCAGGGTGTGGGCCCCCTGGACTTCATCTTTGGCGAGGATTTTTCTTTATTTATTTTAAGATATTCCGTGGAGTTTCATGACTTTTGGAGTTGCACAGAATAGGTCTCTACTATTTGCTCCTTTTCCAGCCCCAGAATTCCAGCTGCCGGCATTCTCCCTCTTTATGTAAACCTTGTAAAATAAGAGAGAATAGCAAGTATTGTGACATAACATGAAATAACAACCCATAATGCAATAAATATCGATATAAAAGCATGATGCAAAATGGACGTATCAACTCCCCCAAGCTTAGACCTCGCTTGTCCTCAAGCGAAAAGCCGATAACAATAAATATGTCCCCATGTTTAGAGGTAGAGGCGTCGATAAAAATAAAATACAGACATGAATGGCATCATGATTATTCTCATAACAGCAACATATATAGATTTTGTCATATGATTACTTATGTTCAAGCGATGATCTATTCACAATGCAAAGGTATGAATCATTAACCTTATTGGGCTCCAACAAACTATAATCTCAGTCATCGAAACAATTGCAATTTATCATAACATCGGAAAGAGTCTATGTCAGAGCTTAAAAGCAAGTCCACATACTCAACTATCATCTAGTCCTTCATAATTGCTAACACTTACGCGATACTAGTGTTTATGGAGTTTTAATCGGACACAGAGAAAGATAGGGGCTTATAGTTTTGCCCCACAAACTTTTACCTCAAGGGTAATGTCAACAATAATGGTTCATGCTCCCCTACATCCAATTAGATATATATATATATATATGTATATATATATATCATGTTCTTTCCAACATGCTAAGCTTGCCAAAGGATAAAGTGAAAAAGGAAAGGTGAAGATCACCGTGACTCTTGCATAAGGTGGAAGATAATAATAAAGGATAGGCCCTTCGTAGAGGGAAGCAGAGGTTGCCATGCGCTTTTATGGTTGGATGCAAAATCTCAATGCGAAAGAACGTCACTTTATATTGCCCCTTGTGATGTGAACCTTTATTATGCAGTCCGTCGCTTTTATTACTTCCACATCACAAGATCGTATAAAGCTTATTTCTCCCACACCAATCAATCATACATATTTAGAGCAATTTTTATTGCTTTGCACCGATGACAACTTACTTGAAGGATCTTACTCAATCCATAGGTAGATATGGTGGACTCTCATGGCAAAACTGGTTTAAGGGTATTTGGAAGCACAAGTAGTATCTCTCTACTTGGTGCTGAGAATTTGGCTAGCATGAGGGGGAAAGGCAAGCTCAACAAGTTAGAGGATCCATGACAACATACTTTATCTCAGATATAAGAAAGACATAACTCATTACGTTGTCTTCCTTGTCCAACATCAACTCTTTAGCATGTCATATTTTAATGAGTGCTCCATCATAAAAGATGTCAATGATAATATATCTATATGTGAAAACCTCTCTTTCCTTATTACTTCCTATTAATTGCAACAATGACCAAAGCTATGTCTGCCAACTCCCAACAACTTTTAATCATCATACTCTTTCTATGTGAAGTCATTACTCTCAATAAGATCAATATGAACTTGTTGTTTCTTTTTATTCTTTTTCTCTTTTCTTTTATTCACCCAAGATCATGGCAAAATAATCAGGCCCTTGACTCAACACTAATCTTTATTATATATAGCTCACGGACTCGATTACAAGAGAGATCATAAAGCAAAACTCAAAACTAGATCATGCCATAAACTTTATTCTACTAGATCAAGATACTACTAATAGGATCGAACTAAGAAAAAGTAAAGATAGGAGATGTGATTGTGATACGATACCGGGGCACCTCCCCCAATCTTGGAAGTTGCCAAGGGGAGTGCCCATACCCATGTGATTATATCTCCTTGGTTGGTGAAGAAGGTGGTGGTGATGGATAATCACACATCGAGCGTAACAGGTCCTCCAGCTTGCGGATAATGCCCTTGAGTGCGACAATATGCTCCTTCAACAAAATATTTTCTTGTGTGAGATACTTATTCTGTATACGAGCTAACTCAATCATCTTGAAAGCTTCTATCTCAGTTGGGGTAAGAAGGTTATGATCAAGTTGAAGGATGTCTTTTGCTGCCGGAGCTTGATCCTCCGTGGCCTTCTTGATCCTTTCATCCTTGTTGACCTTCGTGGGTTCTTCCCCCTTCAGATCTATCCTCATTAGCCAAGCATCATTGTCACCATTGTTGGAGGAGGGGGACGACATGATGCCTAGCCTTGAAAACCCTGACAGAAAACAGCTCGAAACAAGAACAGAGGAGATTTGCGTGATACGGGGGTCAAAGCCTTCGGGAGAATATATAATGAATTTTTACCGACCAAAATACGCATCGTACAAGAAAACGGAGTCCGAAAGGCACACGAGGTGCTCACGAGGTAGGGAGGCGCGCCCAGAGGGGAGGGCGTGCCCACCACCCTCGTGGGGCCCTCGTGTCCTTCCCGGACGGCTACTTATTTTTCTATTTTTCTAAATATTCCAAAACGGAGAAATATTGCCTTAGAAATTGTTTTGGAGTTGGTTTACTTACCGTAACACATACCTATTCCCTTTCGGAGTCTCAAACATTCTGGAAAGTGTCCCTTATGTATTCCTCCGGGGTTACGGTTTCAATAATATTGGTTTCAACATTTATGGGATTACCTGAGATATAATGTTTGATTCTTTGACCGTTTACCACCTTCAGATTTGTGCCTTCGAAGTTGTTGATTTTATTGCACCGGAATGATAGACCTCCTCGATAACATAGGGGCCTTCCCATTTAGAGAGAAGTTTTCCCTGCAAAAAATCTTAAACGAGAGTTGTATAGCAATACATAATCACCTACATTAAACTCACGCTTTTGTATCCTTTTATCATGCCATCTTTTAACTTTTTCTTTAAACAACTTGGAATTTTCATAAGCTTGGGTTCTCCATTCATCAGGTGAGCTAATATCAAATAACCTCTTCTCACCGGCAAGTTTGAATCATAGTTGAGCTCTTTAATAGCCCAATATGCCTTATGTTCTAGTTCGAGAGGTAAGTGACATGCTTTTCCATAAACCATTTTATGGAGACATACCCATAGGATTTTTATATGCAGTTCTATAGGCCCATAATGCATCATCAAGTTTCTTGGACCAATTCTTTCTAGATCTATTAAGTCTTTTGCAAAATTAATTTGAGCTCTCTATTCATCAATTCTACTTGACCACTAGACTGGTGATAAGGAGATGCAATTCTATGATTAACATCATAATTTAGCAAGCATTTTACGGAAAGCACCATGAATAAAATGTGAACCACCATCAGTCATTAAATATCTAGGGACTCCAAACCTTCGGAAAAATAACTTCTTTAAGCATTTTAATGAAGTGTTATGATCAAGCACTACTAGTTGGAATAGCTTCTACCCACTTAGTAACGTAATCAACAGCAACTAAAATATGTGTATATCCATTAGAGGCAGGAAAAGGTCCCATATAATCAAAGCCCTCAAGGAAATATGCCCTAGAGGCAATAATAATGTTATTATTTTATTTCCTTATATCATGATAGATGTTTATTATTCATGCTAGAATTGTATTATCCGGAAACATAATACTTGTGTGAATACATAGATAAACTAAACGTCACTAGTATGCATGCCTCTACATGACTAGCTCGTTAATCAAAGATGGTTATGTTTCCTAACCATAGACATGTGTTGTCATTTGATTAACGGGATCACATTATTAGAAGAATAATGTGATTGACATGACCCATTCCATTAGCTTAGCACCCGATCGTTTAGTATGTTGCTATTGCTTTCTTCATGACTTATACATGTTCCTATGACTATGAGATTATGCAACTCCCGTTTGCCGGAGGAACACTTTGTGTGCTACCAAACGTCACAACGTAACTAGGTGATTATAAAGGAGCTCTATAGGTGTCTCCAAAGGTAAATGTTGGGTTGGCGTATTTTGAGATTAGGATTTGTCACTCCGATTGTCGGAGAGGTATCTCTGGGCCCTCTCGGTAATGCACATCACATAAGCCTTGCAAGCATTGCAACTAATGAGTTGGTTGCGAGATGATGTATTATGAAACGAGTAAAGAGACTTGCCAGTAACGAGATTGAACTAGGTATTGAGATACCAACGATCGAATCTCGGACAAGTAACATACCGTTGACAAAGGGAACAACGTATCTTGTTATGCGGTCTGATCGATAAAGATCTTCGTAGAATATGTGGGAGCCAATATGAGCATCCAGGTTCCGCTATTGGTTATTGACCAGAGACATGTCTCGGTCATGTCTACATTGTTCTCGAACCCGTAGGGTCCGCACGCTTAAGGTTTCGATGACAGTTATATTATGAGTTTATGAGTTTTGATGTACCGAAGTTAGTTCGGAGTCCCGGATATGATCACGGACATAACGAGGAGTCTCGAAATGGTCGAGACATAAAGATTGATATATTGGACGGCTATATTCGGACACCGGAAGTGTTCCGGGTGATTTCAGAGAAAACCGGAGTACCGGAGGGTTACCGGAACCCCCCGGGAGAAGTAATGGGCCATATGGGCCTTAGTGGAGAGAGAGAAGGGCAACCAGGGTGGGCCGCATGCCTCCTCCCCCTGGTCCGAATTGGACTAGGAGAGGGGGGGGGGGCGCCCCCCTTTCCTTCTCCCTCCCCACTTCCTTCCCCCTCCTAGTAGGAGTCCTACTCCTACTAGGAGGAGGACTCCTCCTTGGCGCGCCTATAGGGCCGTCCGGCCTCCTCCCCTTGCTCCTTTATATACGGGGGCAGGGGGCACCCCTACACACACAAGTTGATCCACGTGATCGTTTTCTTAGCCGTGTGCGGTGCCCCCTTCCACCATAATCCTCGATAATATTGTAGCGGTGCTTAGGCGAAGCCCTACGACGGTAGAACATCAAGATCGTCACCACGTCGTCGTGCTGACAGAACTCTTCCCCGACGCTTTACTGGATCGGAGTCCGGGGATCATCATCGAGCTGAACGTGTGCTAAAACTCGGAGGTGCCGTAGTTTCGGTGCTTGATCGGTCGGGCCGTGAAGACGTACGACTACATCAACCGCGCTGTGCTAACGCTTCCGCTGTCGGTCTACAAGGGTACGTAGATCACACTCTCCCCTCTCGTTGCTATGCATCACCATGATCTTGCATGTGCGTAGGAAATTTTTTGAAATTACTACGTTCCCCAATAGTGGCATCCGAGCCTAGGTTTTATGTGTTGATGTTATTTGCACGAGTAGAACACAAGTGAGTTGTGGGTGATATAAGTCATACTGCTTACCAGCATGTCATACTTTGATTCGGCGGTATTGTTGGACGAAGCGGCCCGGACCGACATTACGCGTACGCTTACGCGAGACCGGTTCTCCTGACGTGCTTTGCACAAAGGTGGCTAGCGGGTGACAATTTCTCCAACTTTAGTTGAACCAAGTGTGGCTACGCCCGGTCCTTGCAAAGGTTAAAACAACACCAACTTGACAAACTATCATTGTGGTTTTGATGCGTAGGTAAGATTGGTTCTTGCTTAAGCCTGTAGCAGCCACGTAAAACTTGCAACAACAAAGTAGAGGACGTCTAACTTGTTTTTGCAGGGCATGTTGTGATGTGATATGGTCAAGACATGATGCTAAATTTTATTGTATGAGATGATCATGTTTTGTAACCAAGTTATCGACAACTGGTAGGAGCCATATGGTTGTCGCTTTATTGTATGCAATGCAATTACGCTGTAAAGCTTTACTTTATCACTAAGCGGTAGCGATAGTCGTGGAAGCATAAGATTGGCGAGACGACAATGATGCTACGATGGTGATCAAGGTGTCACGCCGGTGACGATGGTGATCACGACGGTGCTTCGAAGATGGAGATCACAAGCACAAGATGATGATGGCCATATCATATCACTTATATTAATTGCATGTGATGTTTATCTTTTATGCATCTTATCTTGCTTTGATTGACGGTAGCATTTTAAGATGATCTCTCACTAATTATCAAGAAGTGTTCTCCCTGAGTATGCACCGTTGCGAAAGTTCTTCGTGCTGAGACACCACGTGATGATCGGGTGTGATAGGCTCTACGTTCAAATACAACGGGTGCAAAACAGTTGCACACGCAGAATACTCAGGTTATACTTGACGAGCCAAGCATATACAGATATGGCCTCGGAACACGGAGACCGAAAGGTCGAGCATGAATCATATAGTAGATATGATCAACATAGTGATGTTCACCAATGAAACTACTCCATCTCACGTGATGATCGGACATGGTTTAGTTGATTTGGATCACGTCATCACTTAGAGGATTAGAGGGATGTCTATCTAAGTGGGAGTTCTTTAGTAATATGATTAATTGAACCTAAATTTATCATGAACTTAGTACCTGATAGTATCTTGCTTGTTTATGTTTGATTGTAGATAGATGGCCCGTGCTGTTGTTTCGTTGAATTTTAATGTGTTCCTTGAGAAAGCAAAGTTGAAAGATGATGGTAGCAATTACACGGACTGGGTCCGTAACTTGAGGATTATCCTCATTGCTGCACAGAAGAATTACGTCCTGGAAGCACCGCTGGGTGCCAGGCTTGCTGCTGGAGCAACACCAGATGTTATGAACGTCTGGCAGAGCAAAGCTAATGACTACTCGATAGTTAAGTGTGCCATGCTTTACGGCTTAGAATCGAGACTTCAACGACGTTTTGAACGTCATGGAGCATATGAGATGTTCCAGGAGTTGAAGTTAATATTTCAAGCAAATGCCCGGATTGAGAGATATGAAGTCTCTAATAAGTTCTATAGCTGCAAGATGGAGGAGAACAGTTCTGTAAGTGAGCATATACTCAAAATGTCTGGGTATAATAATCACTTGATTCAATTGGGAGTTAATCTTCCAGATGATTGCGTCATTGACAGAATTCTCCTATCACTGCCACCAAGCTACAAGAGCTTCGTGATGAACTATAATATGCAATGGATGAATAAGACTATTCTCGAGCTCTTCGCAATGCTGAAAGCTGCGGAGGTAGAAATCAAAAAGGAGCATCAAGTGTTGATGGTCAAAAAGACCACTAGTTTCAAGAAAAAGGGCAAAGGAAAGAAGAAGGGGAACTTCAAAAAGAACAGCAAGCAAGTTGCTACTCAAGAGAAGAAACCCAAACCTGGACCTAAGCCTGAAACTGAGTGCTTCTACTGCAAGCAGACTGGTCACTGGAAGCGGAACTGCCCCAAGTATTTGGCGGATAAGAAGGATGGCAAGGTGAACAAAGGTATATGTGATATACATGTTATTGATGTGTACCTTACTAATGCTCGCAGTAGCACCTGGGTATTTGATACTGGTTCTGTTGCTAACATTTGCAACTCGAAACAGGGACTACGGATTAAGCAAAGATTGGCTAAGGACGAGGTGACGATGCGCGTGGGAAATGGTTCCAAAGTCAATGTGATCGCGGTCGGCACGCTACCTCTACATCTACCTTCGGGATTAGTATTAGACCTAAATAATTGTTATTTGGTGCCAGCGTTAAGCATGAACATTATATCTGGATCTTGTTTGATGCGAGACGGTTATTCATTTAAATCAGAGAATAATGGTTGTTCTATTATGAGTAATATCTTTTATGGTCATGCACCCTTAAAGAGTGGTCTATTCTTATTAAATCTCGATAGTAGTGACACACATATTCATAATGTTGAAGCCAAAAGATGCAGAGTTAATAATGACAGTGCAACTTATTTGTGGCACTGCCGTTTGGGTCATATCGGTGTAAAGCGCATGAAGAAACTCCATACTGATGGACTTTTGGAACCACTTGATTATGAATCACTTGGTACTTGCGAACCGTGCCTTATGGGTAAGATGACAAAAACACCGTTCTCCGGTACTATGGAGAGAGCATCAGTTTTGTTGGAAATCATACATACAGATGTATGTGGTCCGATGAATGTTGAGGCTCGTGGCGGATATCGTTATTTTCTCACCTTCACAAATGACTTAAGCAGATATGGGTATATCTACTTAATGAAGGATAAGTCTGAAACATTTGAAAAGTTCAAAGAATTTCAGAGTGAAGTTGAAAATCATCGTAACAAGAAAATAAAATTCCTACGATCTGATCGTGGAAGAGAATATTTGAGTTACGAGTTTGGTGTACATTTGAAACAATGCGGAATAGTTTCGCAACTCACGCCACCCGGAACACCACAGCGTAATGGTGTGTCTGAACGTCGTAATCATACTTTACTAGATATGGTGCGATCTATGATGTCTCTTACTGATTTACTGCTATTGTTTTGGGGATATGCTTTAGAGACGGCCGCATTCACGTTAAATAGGGCACCATCAAAATCCGTTGAGACGACGCCTTATGAACTGTGGTTTGGCAAGAAACCAAAGTTGTCGTTTCTGAAAGTTTGGGGCTGTGATGCTTATGTGAAAAAGCTTCAACCTGATAAGCTCGAACCCAAATCGGAGAAATGTGTCTTCATAGGATATCCAAAGGAAACTATTGGATACACCTTCTATCACAGATCCGAAGGCAAGACTTTTGTTGCTAAATTCGGAAACTTTCTGAGAAGGAGTTTCTCTCGAAAGAAGTGAGTGGGAGGAAAGTAGAACTTGATGAGGTAACTGTACCTGCTCCCTTATTGGAAAGTAGTACATCACAGAAACCAGTTTCTGTGACACCTACACCAATTAGTGAGGAAGCTAATGATGATGATCATGAAACTTCAGAACAAGTTACTACCGAACCTCGTAGATCAACCAGAGTAAGATCCGCACCAGAGTGGTACGGTAATCCTGTTCTGGAAGTCATGCTACTAGATCATGATGAACCTACGAACTATGAAGAAGCGATGGTGAGCCCAGATTCCGCAAAATGGCTTGAAGCCATGAAATCTGAGATGGGATCCATGTATGAGAACAAAGTATGGACTTTGGTTGACTTGCCCAATGATCGGCAAGCAATTGAGAATAAATGGATCTTCAAGAAGAAGACTGACGCTGACGGTAATATTACTGTCTACAAAGCTCGACTTGTCGCAAAAGGTTTTCGGCAAGTTCAAGGGGATTGACTACGATGAGACCTTCTCACCCGTAGCGATGCTTAAGTCTGTCCGAATCATGTTAGCAATTGCCGCATTTTATGATTATGAAATTTGGCAGATGGATGTCAAAACTGCATTCCTGAATGGATTTCTGGAAGAAGAGTTGTATATGATGCAACCAGAAGGTTTTGTCGATCCAAAGGGAGCTAACAAAGTGTGCAAGCTCCAGCGATCCATTTATGGACGGTGCAAGCTTCTCAGAGTTGGAATAAACGCTTTGATAGTGTGATCAAAGCATTTGGTTTTGTACAGACTTTTGGAGAAGCCTGTATTTACAAGAAAGTGAGTGGGAGCTCTATAGCATTTCTGATATTATATATAGATGACATATTACTAATCGGAAATGATATAGAATTTCTGAATAGCATAAAGGGATACTTGAATAAGAGTTTTTCAATGAAAGACCTTTGTGAAGCTGCTTACATATTGGGCATTAAGATCTATAGAGATAGGTCAAGACGCTTAATTGTACTTTCACAAAGCACATTACCTTGA
>NC_053027.1:554813889-554861197 GCF_003073215.2 Triticum urartu | reverse complement strand
AGCAACGGTGATCTCGGCAGGGCTTCGCCAAGCGCTGGGAGACGGAGGAGTGTCACGGGAGGGAGAGGGAGAGGCCAGGGGCTTGGGTGCGCAGCCCTCCCTCCCCCAACTATATATAGGGTGCCTAGGGGGGCGGCCCTAGGAGATCCAATCTCCTAGGGGGGCGGCGGCCAAAGGGGGTGCCTTGCCCCCCAAGGCAAGGGTGGCGCCCCCACCCCTAGGGTTTCCAACCCTAGGCACAGGGGGAGGCCCAAGGGGGGCACACCAGCCCACTAGGGGCTGGTTCCCCTCCCGATTCAGCCCATGGGGCCCTCCGGGATAGGTGGCCCCACCCGGTGGACCCTCGGGACCCTTCCGGTGGTCCCGGTACAATACCGGTGACCCCCGAAACCTTCCCGATGGCTGAAACTGGACTTCCTATATATGAATCTTTACCTCCGGACCATTCCGGAACTCCTCGTGATGTCCGGGATCTCATCCGGGACTCCGAACAACTTTCAGGTTACCGTGTGCTAATATCTCTACAACCCTAGCATCACCGAACCTTAAGTGTGTAGACCCTACGGGTTCAGGACACATGCAGACATGACCGAGAAGCCTCTCCGGTCAATAACCAACAGCGGGATCTGGATACCCATGTTGGCTCCCACAAGCTCCATGATGATATCATTGGATGAACCACGATGTTGAGGATTCAATCAATCCGTATACAATTCCCTTTGTCAATCGGTACGTTACTTGCCCGAGACTCGATCGTCGGTATCCCAATACCTTGTTCAGTCTCGTTACCGGCAAGTCACTTTACTCGTACCGTAATGCATGATCCCGTGATCAATCACTTGATCACTTTGAGCTCATTATGATGATGCATTATCGAGTGGGCCCAGAGATACCTCTCCGTCATATGGAGTGACAAATCCCAGTCTCGATTCATGCCAACCCAACAGACACTTTCGGAGATACCTGTAATGTACCTTTATAGTCACCCAGTTACGTTGTGACGTTTGGCACACCCAAGGCACTCCTACGGTATCCGGGAGTTGCACAATCTCATGGTCTAAGGAAATGATACTTGACATTCAGAAAAGCTACAGCAAACGAACTACACAATCTTTGAGCTAAGCTTAGGATTGGGTCTTGTCCATCACATCATTCTCCTAATGATGTGATCCCGTTATCAATGACATCTAATGTCCATAGTCAGGAAACCATGACTATCCTTTGATCAACGAGCTAGTCAACTAGAGGCTCACTAGGGACGTGTTGTGGTCTATGTATTCACACATGCATTACGATTTCCAGATAACACAATTATAGCATGAACAATAGACAATTATCATGAACAAAGAAATATAATAATAACCATTTTATTATTGCCTCTAGGGCATATTTCCAACACTGACAGATCCACCGTTCAATATAAACACGTATCCGGTTTGCGATTTAGAATTGTCCAGATCAGTGTCAAAGCTTGCATCAACGTAACCATTTATGATGAGCTCTTTGTCACCTCCATAAATGAGAAACATATCCTTAGTCCTTTTCAGGTACTTTAGGATGTTCTTGACCGCTGTCCCACTCCTGGATTACTTTGTTACCTCCCTGCTAAACTAATAGCAAGGCACAGATCAGGTCTGGTACACAGCAATGCATACATGATAGAGCATATGGCTGAAGCATAGGGAACATGTTTCATTTTCTCTCTATCTTCTGCAGTGGTCGGGCATTGAGTATTACTCAACTTCACGCCTTGTAACATAGGCAAGAACCCTTTCTTTGCCTGATCCATTTTGAACTTTTTCAAAACTTTGTGAAGGTATGTGCTTTGTGAAAGTCCAATTAAGCGTCTTGATCTATCTCTATAGATCTTGATGCCCAATATGTAAGCAACATCACCGAGGTCTTTCATTGAAAAACTCTTATTCAAGTATCCTTTTATGCTATCCAGAAATTCTATATCATTTCCAATTAACAATATGTCATCCACATATAATTTTAGAAATGTTACAGAGCTCCCACTCACTTTCTTGTAAATATAGGCTTCTCCAAAAGTCTGTATAAAACCATATGCTTTGATCACACTATCAAAACATTTATTCCAACTCCGAGAGGCTTGCACAAGTCCATAAATGGATCGCTGGAGCTTGCACACTTTGTTAGCACCTTTTGGATTGATAAAACCTTCAGGTTGCATAATATACAACTCTTCTTCCAGAAATCCATTCAGGAATGCAGTCTTTACATCCATTTGCCAAATTTCATAATCATAAAATGCGGCAATAGCTAACATGATTCAGACGGACTTAAGCATCGCTACGGGTGAGAAGGTCTCATCGTAGTCAACTCCTTGAACTTGTCGAAAACCTTTCGCAACAAGTCGAGCTTTGTAGATAGTAACATTACCATCAGCGTCTGTCTTCTTGAAGATCCATTTATTTTCGATTGCTTGCCGATCATCGTGCAAGTCAAACCAAAGTCCACACTTTGTTCTCATACATGGATCCCATCTTAGATTTCATGGCCTCAAGCCATTTTGCGGAATCTGGGCTCATCATCGCTTCCTCATAGTTCGTAGGTTTGTCATGGTTTAGTAACATGACCTCCAGAACAGGATTACCGTACCACTCTGGTGCGGATCTTACTCTGGTTGACCTACGAGGTTCGGTAGTAACTTGATCTGAAGTTTCATGATCATCATCATTAGTTTCCTCACTAATTGGTGTAGGTGTCGCAGGAACCGGTTTCTGTGATGAACTACTTTCCAATAAGGGAGCAGGTACAGTTACCTCATCAAGTTCTACTTTCTCCCACTCACTTCTTTCAAGAGAAACTCCTTCTCTAGAAAGGATCCGTTCTTAGCCACGAATGTCTTGCCTTCAGATCTATGATAGAAAGTGTACCCAATAGTTTCCTTTGGGTATCCTATGAAGACACATTTCTCCGATTTGGTTTCGAGCTTATCAGGTTGAAGCTTTTTCACATAAGCATCGCAGCCCCAAACTTTAAGAAACGACAACTTTGGTTTCTTGCCAAACCACAGTCCATAAGGAGTCGTCTCAACGGATTTAGATGGTGCCCTATTTAACGTGAATGCAACCGTCTCTAAAGCATAACACCAAAACGATAGCGGTAAATCAGTAAGAGACATCATAGATCGCACCATATCTAGTAAAGTATGATTACGACGTTCGGACACACCATTACGCTGTGGTGTTCCGGGTGGCGTGAGTTGCGAAACTATTCTGCATTGTTTCAAATGTAGACCAAACTCGTAACTCAAATATTCTCCTCCACGATCAGATTGTAGAAACTTTATTTTCTTGTTACGATGATTTTCCACTTCACTCTGAAATTCTTTGAACTTTTCAAATGTTTCAGACTTATGTTTCATTAAGTAGATATACCCATATCTGCTCAAATCATCTGTGAAGATGAGAAAATAACGATACCCGCCGCGAGCCTCAATATTCATTGCACCACATACATCAGTATATATGATTTCCAACAAATCTATTGCTCGCTCCATTGTTCCGGAGAACGGCGTTTTAGTCATCTTGCCCATGAGGCATGGTTCGCAAGTACCAAGTGATTCCAAAAGTCCATCAGTATGGAGTTTCTTCATGCGCTTTACACAAATCTGACCCAAACGACAGTGCCACAAATAAGTTGCACTATCATTATCAACTCTGCATCTTTTGGCTTCAACATTATGAATATGTGTGTCACTACTATCGGGATTTAACACAAATAGACCACTCTTCAAGGGTGCATGACCATAAAAGATATTACTCATATAAATAGAACAACCATTATTCTCAGATTTAAATGAATAACCGTCTCGCATCAAACAAGATCCAGATATAATGTTCATGCTCAACGCTGGCACCAAATAACAATTATTCAGGTCTAAAACTAATCCCGAAGGTAGATGTAGAGGTAGCGTGCCGACGGCGATCACATCGACTTTGGAACCATTTCCCACGCGCATCATCACCTCATCCTTAGCCAATCTTCGCTTAATCCGTAGTCCCTGTTTCGAGTTGCAAACATTAGCAACAGAACCGGTATCAAATACCCAGGTGCTACTGCGAGCTCTGGTAAGGTACACATCAATAACATGTATATCACATATACCTTTGTTCACCTTGCCATCCTTCTTCTCCGCCAAATACTTGGGGCAGTTCCGCTTCTAGTGACCAGTCCCTTTGCAGTAGAAGCACTCAGTCTTAGGTTTAGGTCCAGATTTGGGTTTGTTCTCTTGAGCAGCAACTTGCGTGCCGTTCTTCTTGAAGTTCCCCTTCTTCTTCTTCTTCTTCCCTTTATCCTTTTTCTTGAAACCGGTGGTTTTGTTAACCATCAACACTTGATGCTCCTTTTTGATTTCTACCTCCGCAGCCTTTGGCATTGCGAAGAGCTCGGGATTTGTCTTATCCATCCCTTGCATATTATAGTTCACCACGAAGCTCTTGTAGCTTGGTGGCAGTGATTGGAGAATTATGTCAATAACACTATCATCCGGAAGATTAACTCCTAGTTGAATCAAGTGATTGCAGTACCCATACATTCTGAGTATATGTTCACTGACAGAACTATTCTCCTCCATCTTGCAGCTATAGAACTTATTGGAGACTTCCTATCTCTCAATCCGGGCATTTGCTTGAAATATTAACTTCAACTCCTGGAACATCTCATATGCTCCATGACGTTCAAAACGTCGTTGAAGTCCCGGTTCTAAGCCGTAAACCATGGCACATTGAACTATCGAGTAGTCATCAACACGCGACTGCCAGGCATTCACAATGTCTGTAGTTGCTGGCGCGGGTGGTACACCTAGCGGTGCTTCCATGACGTAATTCTTCTGTGCAGTAATGAGGATAATCCTCAAGTTACGTACCCAGTCCATGTAATTGCTACCATCATCTTTCAACTTTGCTTTCTCAAGGAACGCATTAAAATTCAACAGAACAACATCACGGGCCATCTATCTACAATAACATAGACAAGAAAAATACTATCAGGTACTAAGTTCATGATAAATTTAAGTTCAATTAATCATATTACTTAAGAACTCCCACTAAGATAGACATCCCTCTAATCATCTAAGTGATCACGTGATCCATATCAACTAAACCATAACCGATCATCACGTGAAATGGAGTAGTTTTCAATGGTGAACATCACTATGTTGATCATATCTACTATATGATTCACGCTTGACCTTTCGATCTCAGTGTTCCGAGGCCGTATCTACATATGCTAGGCTCGTCAAGTTTAACCCGAGTATTCTGCGTGTGTAAAACTATCGTACACCCGTTGTAGATGAACGTTGAGCTTATCACACCCGATCATCACGTGGTGTCTCGGCACGACGAACTTTGGCAACGGTGCATACTCAGGGAGAACACTTTTACCTTGAAATTTAGTGAGAGATCATCTTATAATGCTACCGTCAAGCTAAGCAGAATAAGATGCATAAAGGATAAACATCACATGCAATCAATATAAGTGATATGATATGGCCATCATCACCTTGTGCCTTTGATCTCCATCTCCAAAGCACCGTCATGATCACCATCGTCACCGGCGTGACACCTTGATCTCCATCGTAGCATCGTTGTCGTCTCGCCAACTATTGCTTCTACGATTATCGCTACCGCTTAGTGATAAAGTAAAGCAATTATAGGGCGATTGCATTGCATACAATAAAGCGACAACCATATGGCTCCTGCCAGTTGCCGATAACTCCGTTACAAAACATGATCATCTCATACAATAAATATAGCATCATGTCTTGACCATATCACATCACAACATGCCCTGCAAAAACAAGTTAGACGTCCTCTACTTTGTTGTTGCAAGTTTTACGTGGCTGCTTACGGGCTTAAGCAAGAACCAATCTTACCTACGCATCAAAACCACAACGATAGTTTGTCAAGTTGGTGCTGTTTTAACCTTCGCAAGGACCGGGCGTAGCCACACTCGGTTCAACTAAAGTTGGAGAAACTGTCACCCGCTAGCCACCTTTGTGCAAAGCACGTCGGGAGAACCGGTCTCGCGTAAGCGTACGCGTAATGTCGGTCCGGGCCGCTTCGTCCAACAATACCGCCGAACCAAAGTATGACATGCTGGTAAGCAGTATGACTTATATCGCCCACAACTCACTTGTGTTCTACTGTGCATATAACATCAACACATAAAACCTAGGCTCGGATGCCACTGTTGGTTCGTAGTAATTTCAAAAAAATTCCTACGCACACGCAAGATCATGGTGATGCATAGCAACGAGAGGGGAGAGTGTGATCTACGTACCCTTGTAGATCGACAACGGAAGCGTTAACTGGTTGATGTAGTCGTACGTCTCCACGGCCCGACCGATCAAGCACCGAAACTACGGCACCTCGAGTTCTAGCACACGTTCAGCTCGATGACGATCCCCGGACTCCGATCCAGCAAAGTGTCGGGGAAGAGTTCCGTCAGCACGACGGCGTGGTGACGATCTTGATGTCTACCGTCGCAGGGCTTCGCCTAAGCACCGCTACAATATTATCGAGGACTATGGTGGAAGGGGGCACCGCACACGGCTAAGAATATGATCACGTGGATCAACTTGTGTCTCTAGGGGTGCCCCTTGCCTCCGTATATAAAGGCTCAAAGGGGGGGCTGGCCGGCCAAGAGGAGGCGCGCCAGGAGGAGTCCTACTCCCTCCGGGAGTAGGACTCCCCCCTTTCCTAGTTGGAATAGGATTCGCGGAGGGGGGAAAGAGGAGAGAGAGGAGGAAGGGGGGCCGGCCCCCTCTCCTTGTCCTATTCGGACCAAGGGGGGGAGGGGCGCGCGGCCCATCTCTGGCCACCTCTCCTCTCTTCCACTAAGGCCCACTAAGGCCCATATACTTCCCGGGGGGTTCCGGTAACCTCCCGGTACTCCGATAAAATCCCGATTTCACCCGGAACACTTCCGATATCCAAACATAGGCTTCCAATATATCAATCGTTATGTCTCGACCATTTCGAGACTCCTCGTCATGTCCGTGATCACATCCGGGACTTCAAACAAACTTCGGTACATCAAAATGCATAAACTCATAATATAACTATCATCGTAACCTTAAGCGTGCGGACCCTACGGGTTCGAGAACAATGTAGACATGACCGAGACACGTCTCCGGTCAATAACCAATAGCGGAACCTGGATGCTCATATTGGCTCCTACATATTCTACGAAGATCTTTTATCGGTCAGACCGCATAACAACATACGTTGTTCCCTTTGTCACCGGTATGTTACTTGCCCGAGATTCGATCGTCGGTATCCCATACCTAGTTCAATCTCGTTACCGGCAAGTCTCTTTACTCGTTCCGTAATACATCATCCCGCAACTAACTCATTTAGTTGCAATGCTTGCAAGGCTTAAGTGATGTGCATTACCGAGAGGGCCCAGAGATACCTCTCCGACAATCGGAGTGACAAAATCCTAATCTCGAAATAACGCCACCCAACATCTACTTTGGAGACACTGTAGAGCACCTTTATAATCACCCAGTTACGTTGTGATGTTTGTAGCACACAAAGTGTTCCTCCGGCAAACGGGAGTGCATAATCTTCATAGTCATAGGAACATGTATAAAGTCATGAGAAAGCAATAGCAACCATACTAAACGATCGGGTGTGCCTAAGCTAATGAATGGGTCATGTCATCAGATCATTCAACTAATGATGTTGATCCCGTTAATCAAATGACAAACTCTTTGTCCATGGTTAGGAAACATAACCATCTTTGATTAACGAGCTAGTCAGTAGAGGCATACTAGTGACACTCTGTTTGTCTATGTATTCACACATGTATTATGTTTCCGGTTAATACAATTCTAGCATGAATAATAAACTTTTATCATGATATAAGGAAATAAATAATAACTTTATTATTGCCTCTAGGGCATATTTCCTTCAGTCTATGGGGTGCCCCCCTCCCCCGTATATAAAGGAGGGGAGGAGGAGGGCCGTCCTCAAGGGGCGCGCCCAAGGGGGGATTCCTACTCCTAGTAGGAGTAGGTTTCCCCCTTTCCTAGTCCAAGTAGGAGAAGAAGGAAGGAGAGGGAGAAGGAAAGAGGGGGCGCCACCCCTTCCTTGTCCAATTCGGACCAGCCCATGGGGGGCACGCTGCCTCCCCTTGTGGCCCTTCTCTCCTTTCCACTAAAGCCCAATAAGGCCCAATACTTTCCCCGGTGAATTCCCGTAACTCCCCGGTTCTCTGAAAAATACCCGAATCACTCGGAACCTTTCCGATGTCCGAATATAGCCTTCCAATATATGAATCTTTACCTCTCGACCATTTCGAGACTCCTCGTCATGTCCGTGATCTCATCCGGGACTTCTAACAACCTTCGGTACATCAAATCACATAACTCATAATACATACCGTCATCGAACGTTAAGCGTGCGGACCCTATGGGTTCGAGAACTATGTAGACATGACCGAGAAACATCTTCGGTCAATAACCAATAGCGGAACCTGGATGCTCATATTAGCTCCTACATATTCTACGAAGATCTTTATCGGTCAAACCGCATAACAACATACGTTGTTCCCTTTGTCGTCGGTATGTTACTTGCCCGAGATTCGATCGTCGGTATCATCATACCTAGTTCAATATCATCACTGGCAAGTCTCTTTACTCGTTCCATAATGCATCATCCCGCAACTAACTCATTAGTCACATTGCTTGCAAGGCTTATAGTGATGTGCATAACCGAGAGGGCCCAGAGATACCTCTTCGACAATCGGAGTGACAAATCCTAATCTCGATCTATGCCAACTCAACAAACACCATCGGAGACACCTGTAGAGCATCTTTATAATCACCCAGTTACTTTGTGACGTTTGATAGCACGCTAAGTGTTCCACCGGTATTCGGGAGTTGCATAATCTCATAGTCATAAAGAAAGCAATAACAATAAACTAAACGATCATAGTGCTAAGCTAACAGATGGGTCTAGTCCATCACATCATTCTCTAATGATGTGATCCCATTCATCAAATGATAACACATGTCCATGGCTAGGAAACTTAACCATATTTGATTAACGAGCTAGTCAAGTAGAGGCATACCAGGGACACTCTGTTTGTCTATGTATTCACACATGTACTAAGTTCTGGTTTAATACAATTCTAGCATGAATAGTAAACATTTATCATGATATAAGGAAATATAAATAACAACTTTATTATTTCTTCTAGGGCATATTTCCTTCATCTTTTGCTAGCCAAAAATTTATACTAAGTAGAGATAATACTTGTGCATCCAAAAACCCTTAAACCTAGTTTCTTGCCATAAGTGTCCACCATATTTACATATGGATTGAATAAGATCCTTCAAGTAAGTTGTCATCGGTGCAAAAAGCAATAAAAATGCTCCTAAATATGTATGATCTTTTATTGTAAGGGAAAATAGTGTTGTACGAACTTGTGATGGTAAAGAAATAAAAATGACGGACTGCATAATAAAGGTTGCTATCACAAAGGGCAATACAATGTGACGTTTCTTTGCATTAAGGGCTTGCACATCCAAAAATAAAAAGTGCATGACAACCTCTGCTTCCCTCTACGAAGGGTCTATCTTTTACTTTTATGTATTTACTTTTATGCAAGAGTCAATAGTATTCCTTCTCATTTCAACCTCAATTATTCTCTAGTTGGCAAGTATCATGTGGTGGGGAAAGATCCAAGCATATATTTCCACTCAAATATATTTGATCATGAATTATTCTTGTTGACAATTATCTATATGATAAATAAGTTGGGAGGCGAAACATTAAGCCCCTATCTTTCTTTGTGTTCGATGTATGTTATTTGTTCTAAAAATATGCTTTGAGTGTCAACAATCATGGAAGACTATATGATAGTTGAGTATGTGGAATTTGCTAAATCAAAGCTCTTACATAGACCCTTCCTGAAAATAAGACGAATTGAAATAGTTTGATGATTGAGAACATAGTTTGTTAGTTTTTAAGAAAGTTTATGGTCTGTACTTTAACATGTGAATAGATTGCTACTTGATCATGAGAAGTTTTATGAGATGAGCTAATGTTCATGATATATAATGATGCTAGAAAAGGTGATTCAAATTATCATTGATCAAACTTGTGCACTTGCTAGCATTCACTCTTCATAAATTATTTCTTTTATCATTTACTTACTCGAGGACGAGCACGGATTAAGCTTGGGGATGCTCATACGTCTCCAACATATCTACAATGAAGTATTCTTGCCATGTTTCCTACAATTTTATACGGTTTTGGTATGATTTGATTAGAACTAACCCAGACTGACACTGTTTTCAGCGGAATTACCGTGGTGTCATTTTTTGTGTAGAAATAAAAGTTCTCGGAATGGGCTGAAAATTTACGGTGATTTTTTGTGGACCGAAAGAGACCCTCAAAGCTTTGTGGGAGGACCAGAAGACCCACGAGGGCACGGCAAGCTCGCTAGGCGCGCCCTACCCCCCAGGGTGCTTGGAGCGAGCTTGATGCTCCCTCGCGGACCCCCCCCCCCCTTGATTTGAGACCGACGCCAAGAATTCCTGTAAACACCCAAACCCCCTCAAAGAACCCTAGATGATAAGTTCCGCCGCTGCAAGCCTCTGTAGCCACGAACACTCAATTGGGACCTTGTTCCGACACCCTGCCGGAGGGGGAAATCGTCACCGGAGGCCATCTTCATCATCCCGATGGCCACAATGATGAGGAGGGAGCAGTTCACCCTCGGGGCTGAGGGTATGCACTAGTAGCTATGTGTTTGATATGTCTCTCTTGTGTTCTTGATTTGGCACGATGTGGATGTACCGCGAGCTTTGTTAATATATTTGGATCTTATGGTGTTCTTCCCTCTCTACCTTCTTCTGATGAATTGAGTCTTGCACTTTGAGGTTTCGTTATGTTGGATTGAATATTGGATTTGAGAAAATTTGATGTATTTCTTGCATATGGATACCCGTGGTGACAATGGGGTATTATATTGATTCACTTGATGTATGTTTTGGCACCCAACTCGTGGATTCCCGAGGTGACATTGGGGTAATCTATGCATAGGGGTTGATGCACGTTTTCGTCCTACATTCTCCGATAGAAACTTTGGAGTGATTCTTTGTTGCATGTTGAGGGATTGTTATATGATCCAATTATGTTATCATTGCTAAGAGATTTTGCACTAGTGAAAGTATGAACCCTAGGCCTTGTTTCTAAGCATTGCAATACTATTTGTACTCCGTTTTATCATTAGCTACCTTGCTGTTTTTTATTTTCATATTACAAAAAACTATATCTACTATCCATACTACACTTGTATCACCATCTCTTCGCCAAACTAGTGAACCTATACAATTTACCATTGTATTGGGTGTGTTGGGGACACAAGAGACTCTTGATTGAAGGGTTGTTTGAGAGAGACCATCTTCATCCTACGCCTCCCACGGATTGATAAACCTTATTAGGTCATCCACTTGAGGGAAAATTGCTACTGTCCTACAAAACTCTGCGCTTGGAGGACCAACATGAGTCTACAAGAATAAGTTGTGTAGTAGACATCACAAAATCTCTATGATGGTGTCATGATTGAGCATATCAAATGCCTTCTCAAAGTCCAGTTTTAGCATCACTATTTCTTTCTTTGATTGTTTGCATTGAGGGATATATTCATAAGACCAAGCCAAGCAATCTTGTATGCATCTGTTTGAAAGGAAGCCATATTGATTTTGGTGGACCAAAGAGAGAATCACCTTTTGTAATCTGTTTTCCAATAGCTTGGTGATGATTTTCATAGTATAGTTGAGAAGTCAAATGGGTCTGAAATCATTAGGGAGAACAACAACTTCTTTTTTGGGTATGAGTGTGATGAAAGAGTAATTGATGCTCTGAGTATTGATTTTCCCCTTGTGGAAATCTTCAATGAGTCTATAGAAACCAGGGGCCACTATGTCCCAACAAGCTTTGAGAAATGCTGCATTAAAACCATCAGGTCCTGGAGATTTGTCTGCAGGCATCTTTTTAATGACATCATCAATCTCTTCCTTTGAGAAAGGAGCCTCTAGTTCAGACAAATCAGACTGTTGCTGTAGCAGGGTGTGCACAAGAAGTGGATTGTCATACTTTGATATAGTACCCCCAATCTTTTTTTTGAATGCTCTGAAGAGGATAGCAGCTTTGGCTCGATGTTCCTCGTGTTCTTGGTCATCTTCATCTTTCAAAATGGCAATGTGGTTGTTCCTGTGTTTGATATTGGCCTTGTCCTGGAAGTACTTGGTGTTTGCTTCTCCCATCTTTATCTTTCTAATATTAGCTCTCTATTTCCAATAAATTATCTGTTTCTCATCGATTTGTCTTAGGTGCTCAATGAGAATAAATCTACCATTAAATTCCTCATTTGTAAGATCTCTATATTCTTCCATCACATCATAGCAGAGTATCATAAAGTTTGTGTCCTTAATGGTTTCCTTCATATTGGAGATAGTTTTCGCGCAGTTCTTGAGACCCTTCCGCGAGTCTTTTGAATTTGGCTGCTATGCTTTTGGCAGTCTACTTCTTGGACATCCTGCTCCCAAATTTGCTTGGCCACTTCTCTGAACTGATTATGATGTAGCCAAAAAAATTCAAATCTAAAAAGATGAGCTTTGGGTATAGAGATACCAATCTTGTTAAGCACAGGAATATGATCTGAAGTAGTTTTAGCCAGTGGGATAGCCATGGTAGAAGGAAAAGAGAGGGTCCATGCTTCAGATGTAAAACACCAGTCTAGTTTTTCTAACAATGGGGCTTCCTCCATGTTGCTCCAGGTGATTCTTCTTCCTTTAAACGTAAGGATTGTGTTCACCTGTGGTTTTCTCTAGGTGCATATGTCAATGACGAGCTTTGAATATTCAGTGTCCATAGCGTGTGCGTCTTCGAGCAAAATCTACTTCTTCCGCGTGCGGATGCGATAAAGCAAGGTGACTTTGGCTAGGTCGTGCTCATCTTGAGCTTAGGATGAGAACCTCCAGGTCTGGTATGTGCGATCCGCCCCGCTTCTAGTTCAAAATGAGAAAATTCGGTTTTAGCTGGATCAGAGTGCGTATAGAGTAATTTGTACTAACTGGGCACTTTTGCAGGACTTCGTGGGACACCGCTCTGCACCCCTATATGTGACATTTGTACATGACTATGGGGGTGCTTATGCGTCCTCCCTTGTTAAAGACATTGTATGAAGATTCTTCAAAGTTGCTCTCCAGGAAGAAAAGCCATGAGTTGACTTCAATTATTGGGTCTGACGACAACGAGTTTGCGCGCTGTTACCTTTTTCAGAGGCATTGCTTTTAGAAAACTCTATCATAGTTTGTGTGTTGCCAAGGGCGATGATTGATGTTATTGTCTATTGTGTGTCATTGATAGCTTCAACATGTCACTAGGTTGTGCAGTGTGTTTCATATGCACCCATTCTTCATATATTATTTTGATTTATTAGATAAAATCGTGCAGTGTTGTGTGTTTCTTCTTAAAAAATACTTTGATATATCTACGTGTCATTAGGTTTATTCTTAAAAAAATACTTTGATATATCTACGTGTATATTTATAGAAAAAATACTTCAACATGTCACTAGGTTTCCTTATAAATGCATAAAACGTTATTTTGATTTATTAGATAAAATCGTGCAGTGTGTTTCTTCTTAAAAAAAATACTTCGATATGTCTACGATTATATTTATAGAAAAAAACGATTATGTATTTTTATAAACTTACCCTAATTTCACTTTTCAGAACGCTATCATCATAAGTGCCACATGTGTGGCACGAAGCAATTCCATCCTGACTTTTTTGATGAAAAGTTTAGTTACCGACGATGACGACTTTAGATGTGAAGCATGGCAATTTTCTGTTTGGATGATAAGTTTCAATTTTTGAGGTTTTGTATGTTTTATGGTAATTTTAGTTATAGAAACGTCATAAAGGTGTTACTTGCCACATGCTTGACACTTATATTTGGAATTTTCAAACCTTGGAGGACCGGAGTCAAGGCAATGCCGAAACGCCTGGTCCGCGTGAAGGCGACGCCACTAATTTCCCGCACCGGCCTCAATCGGCCCTGCACGGGGCGCGTGCGGCGCGACACAGCTTACATCCCAAGCTAACAACCCACCGACACACAGATGGACGGCCAGGATCACGTGTACGTTCCCATCGTACGGTGGCAAACCCAGCTTAGATCTCAAGCTAAGCCATGGCGGCCACCGGCCCGCAGGCGGTAGCTTAGAATCGAAGCGGACGACGCCATATATATACCGCGGCCTCGGCGGCCCCTCTCCCTCCTCCGTCAGACACGCGCCCTCGCACCGCCGCCGAAGCCCATCGCTCTCCCTCCCCGATCCCCTCCCTCCTCCCGCTCCGTCGCTCCGCCCCGCCCCGCCGACGCCGGCGCGCGTTCCTGCTCCGGAGGCTCGGGCCGCAATGGTGCGTGGATCTCCTCGACCTCTTCTCGTATCTGTTCCGAGGCGGTTGCTCTCCGACGAGTTTCGAGGCGGTTGCTGCGTTGTTTCCGCTGCTCTAGATTCTGCTCGTGCTTTGCGCCTCGTAGTTTTGGCTCTTCTGTGCCGATCGATGGGTTTGGATTTCCGGTTCTGAACGAGTTGCGCGTGCAGGCTCTCCCCAACACCCCGCCCGTGGACTACCCCAGCTTCAAGCTCGTCCTCGTCGGCGACGGCGGCACCGGCAAGACGACGTTCGTGAAGAGGCACGTCACCGGGGAGTTCGAGAAGAAGTACGAACGTAAGTGGACCTGTTGACGATTCTAGTTTGGTTCCCTCCCCACCCCTCGGTCGCATCTCGTGTTTCCGTTGAGAGATGATGTTGCTGACTGTTGTTGTTGATCTGCGCGGTGTTCTGCAGCGACGATCGGCGTGGAGGTGCGGCCGCTGGACTTCCAGACGAGCCACGGCAAGATAAGGTTCTACTGCTGGGACACTGCCGGACAGGAGAAGTTCGGTGGCCTCCGTGACGGATACTAGTAAGATCCTTGAAATCCAACTAGCTAGTCGCAATTACATATGTTGAATCTATGGTTAGATGATGCTATCTACGGTCGATCATGGTTCAGATGTTTCAGACTTTCAGTAATCTTTTAGTACCTGCAAAGTTGATGGGGCTTCCAAATTCCTGGCCTAGGAACAATCATTTGTCTTGTGTTATACTGACATTGACACCGATTAGTACTGCAGGCCTTGTTTGTCGACATTACTAGTATTATCGCATTCATCTGATACGGTATCCAATTGGTCACTTGCATTAGTTGCGAAAAACAAGTAGGCATGATTTAGAGTTTTGGAATACGACTTACTGCACTCATGATTTTCATACTAGTAAGTTCAGATGTTTAAACGGGTGAGCCATGTGCATTGGTATTTAGAGGATATTTGGAGCTTGTCTGCCTGCTTCTTGGGAATTAATTGTTTGGCCTTCTTCAAGAGCACTGGTCTTACTGATTACCGTAAGCATCAGGTAGTGCTTTGCAGCAGCTTAAAGAGTTTGACTAGATTACATGCAGCAACTATAGGAGTAAGACTATGGATAAGGTCTGTTGTTAAGAATTTGTGATTTCTAGCAAAGCAAATAAGATGGCATGGTCATCCACCACAATGGTTCATACATTGTTTTCACAATGGTTGTGCTGCTATTTTTTTGGTTGGTGCGCATTGACAGAGGATTCTTACTTTCTTCTACTGTTTTTCAGCATCCATGGCCAGTGCGCAATCATCATGTTCGATGTCACCTCCCGACTCACCTACAAGAACGTCCCCACCTGGCACAGAGACATCTGCAGGTAGAGTATGCTTTCCCAGAATATCTCCAGTCTCCACCTAGTTACTATTTCATCACTTGTCCTGAATTGATCTGACACATCTCTTGAATTATCCTTTGTTGCAATCAGGGTGTGCGAGAACATCCCGATCGTCCTGTGCGGCAACAAGGTGGACGTGAAGAACCGGCAGGTGAAAGCCAAGATGGTGACCTTCCACAGGAAGAAGAACCTCCAGTACTACGAGATCTCTGCCAAGAGCAACTACAACTTCGAGAAGCCTTTCCTCTACCTTGCAAGGAAGCTCTCAGGGTAACTAATTTCTGCTGCATCGCACCACCTTTACCACAACTGTCTCAATGCTACCCAGATTCTCCTTTCCAACAAAAATATATGCTCATTCTGAACAATCAAATTAATAAGATATATGACTGCGATTGCAGAGACATGACCCTCCGGTTCGTCGAGGAGACGGCCCTCCTCCCCGCCGACGTGACCGTCGACCTCGCCGCGCAGCAACAGTGAGTGAACAATGCACTACTCTAAAGGCTACTACTTGTACTTCCTCTGATGAAACTGCATGCTTGTGATGTTGCGTTGATCTCTTATATGCTGGAAAACTCTTTTGTATACAGGATTGAGGCAGAGATAGCAGCTGCGGCGGCAATGCCCCTCCCGGATGACGATGATGACAACATCATGGACTGAGCTGATCAATCGGAGGCTGTGCCTAGTTTAGTAGCAGCATATATAGTTTCAATCAAACTCTTATAAGTGAGACTTCTGTATCCGTATCAGACATTCAGTAGGCATCTGATGACGATGGTTTGTGCTGTAGTTCCATGTTTTTCTCAGTGGTAGTTGATCTGAGATTTCTTTGTCAGGGTGCTTGTCAAAACCGAACGAATGCAAAGCTTAATCGGTTTCTTTACCATTCTGGAGTGTGGTGTTCATGAGAAAAATCTAAACAAAAATCCACTTTTTGCTATTCCTCAGTGAGGCAACAAACCTCGAAAGCTTGCTTCTGGATTTTTAGTTGCATTACATGAATTTAGCTTAATGTTTGTAGATATGGTTCCTTCGCATTTAATATTCTAATATTCGTTCAAAGTTATGAAACTATTCACTAGTACTCCCCTCCGTCCCATAATATAAGAGCGTTTTTGACATTGTAGTATTCAAGCTTACTTTAGAGCTTTCCAGTGAAAAAGGTTTACTTCAGAGCTGCTGAAAATTGTTTTTCTTAGGGGTTGCTGAAAATTAGTTGGAGGTTATTTTAGAGTGCTTATTATCGAGTACTGCACAAAAAACACTCCAAACAGGCAGAACTTTGGCGACCTAAAGCGTGTGCCACGTGGCCCTCACCTCCGTAGTCGATGACTCTGTGATAGAGGGACTATGTTTGCCGGCTGACACTTGGCAAATATTTTTTCCCTTTTTAAATGTACGAGTGTCGTGGGGCGATGCTCAGCAAATTCTCCAGGTGCTCCTTGTCATGTGGCGCACACTCGGCACACATGCCTTTGCGACACTCGGCAAACCTTCGGTCAACGGTTTTCTAAAATTACTTTTGCAATTAGCCCTGCAATAGGCACACACATATACAATTCATGTCTCACATATTATAAGCCATTGCTCAACATATATCACAAATTCACAAGCAGAAACACAAGTTCATTAGTTTGGAAGCACACAATAACAAGTACAACTACCCAAAGTTTGCAATTCATCAACCACAAGTACGAACACAAACACAGGCTTCCGCTAACACAATCTCTCGGCACGGAAGATCAAGTTCGTGGACACGGCCTTTAGGAGTGTGAAAGGTGAAGGAGGGGGTAGACAATAAAACCGAGTCACAATCAAAGTGCATATGCGGATTATTTTTGTTACTCCACGTGCCTTTATGGCTATTGTTGTCACAATAAAACCGAGTACATATTGTAGCAAAGAATTCATTATGTTAATATTGATGACTATTATTGGAAAATAACTAATCTTTATTTGCTTTTGGAGATAATTGTTCTCTTCCACGTGCCTTCTATTGGCTTCCTTCCATAACCTCCTTTCTTACTGCAGCTTTGTCACCTGTGTGTTCCTTTCTTCATCCAACTAGGTTTATAGTATGCCATCGCATCTGAAATGAAGGTTACAATGTAATAATGTAAACTTGTAAGGACATGGAAGGATGAATGAAAATACAAACCTGGAGCTCGGGAATCATAGATGCACCAGGCTTTGGAAGCATTTGAGCTCATGCTTTGCTCTCGGATCTGAGACAACTTGGGAGTGGAGGATGTGGAGATTGCAACATCGCAAAGATAGTAGTGATCATTCTTCTTCCCTTCTCCTGCCTTCATGACCGCCACCAGATCAATGGGATGATGTATCAGATCATCCTCATGGCCCGTGGCTCTCCCGGAACGATAAAGTGTATGCCTCGACCCTTGGCATTTTCCTATTTGGCGCCACAGGCGCCGGTTAATGTGTTATTTTGCTAACCGGCGCCTGTGGCAAAGATAGATGGGCCGGCCCATTTGGTTCAACAGATTTCAAACTCGATGAACTTTATCAAGCTCAATGGACTTTTTTCTTAATTCGATGAACTTTTTTCCAAACTTGATGAACTTTTTTCGAACTCGGTGAACTTTTTTCAAATTTGATGAACTTTTTTCAAAACCGGTGAACTTTTTTAAAATATCGGTGAACTTTTTTTCAAAATCGATGAACTGTTTTCATTTTTTGTGAACTGTTTTCCGAATACGATGAACTTTTTCAAAATTGATGAACTTTTTTCAATTTTGTGAACTGATTTGGGCCTGTAGAGATTCGACCCATTTGCCCCAGCTGCAGGCGCCAGTTAGCCTAACTGGCGCCTGTAGCGCTGAATAGGAGCTCCCTCGACCCTTCCCTTGGCCTGGTTGATGCAATACGCCTAGTCCGGGCCCTTTTTCATATGGCCATGTACCCATGCCGTAAATTCATGGGCCTGGGTATCGGGATGTTGTCTCTCGTGCAATATAAAGCATTATGATTAATAAACATAGCTAAACCTAGATACGAACTTGGTGATGGTATTGCACATACCATTCCTGTCGAAGAGCTGTTCGGTTGAGACTTCATTTATGGCGTGACATGCCTTCTAACATCAACAGATCAGCCATTTTCATCAGGTGTTTCTCCCGCCACACAAGGTCACACCACATATCAATCATCTTCGCCCACCACTATGGTAGGCACCATAAATAAGTAGTAATATATCAAATGCACATTAAATATTTTTATAAATAGACACTAAATATATTTAAAACATGTTCAATTTTTCAAAAAAAAAAATACATGATTTTTTTATTATCATGAACATTTTCTTAAACTGGCACAAAGGTCTTCTATATGTTACTAATATCTATAAAAAATTGCGTGATTTTTTTTCAAATGTTATGAACATGTTTTCCAACGCTTGAACATTTTCAATTTCATGCAAAAATTTAAGTGGTACGGACGCTTTTTTACAAAATTACGAGAACAACGTTTTACATGTTATCAATATTTTTAAAATGTCATGGAAATTTTTTAGAAACAAAATTTACATTGTTGAACATTTTTTTTCATGCGCCGTGAACATATTTTTGAAACTAAGCGGATGCACGCACATGTTGAATAGATCGAAAAAAGAAGGATAATTAGCGCCTGACTCAATTGTTGCACACATGTGTTGCGGTGTGTGTGCAACGTCTTTTTTTTAGTGGTATAAAAAAAACTGTGTGCAACGTCTGAAAAAAATAGTCTGTGCCACTGAGCGCTCCTGCGACTGGCTCGCCGAAACGTTCGCTTGCCAATGCACACTGGGCCTGGCCCATTTACGAATGCTAAAGGTGGCGCATCTCTCTCCCAAATCACTCGAAATCGCTAATTAGGGGTCCCCTAAAAACGCTAATTAGGGGTATTATTCTCCAACAAAAGCATTTTGAAAAAAATAAAGGTCTTATTTTTAAAATGCTGGTGACTTTATTTAAAACACAAGAACCATTATTAATACAATGATTTGGATCAAATATTCAAGAAACTACAAAGTAATTTCTAAAATTAACAATTACAATGAAATCTTTTAGACATGCCTTCTTCATCGTAATAGATTTTAAAATACGAGATTCTCCCTTCGACAAAGACATTGCAACTAGACCGAAGTAGTGGCATTGACAACCGCATGCCTGCACAAAATTGATTACCAATAAGTATTTCGGAGAGCCCCTTAATTCGCCCATCCAAAAAGATAGAAAGCCATGAGTGACGAACGAATTTGGATCAGTGATTATCTCTTAGAAGTGTAGGCAGTCGAACAAGATAAGCACCAAGACACACGGACAAAAACTCAACAGGTCTGAAAGATTAGTTATGCGAGGACACAAACTTAAACTCTACATGCAATAGCAGTTGCACCGAACTTACCGAGGTAGCATAACTCTTGTAGTCACACGCCCCTTAACCTCTCACTGAACTACATTGACATGGTGGCCTCGCAATGGCGGATACATCCCAATGGGCCAGGTGGGCCAACAGTGAAACTATTCATGTATTTTTGTTTTTAAAACTTTTTTCTATGATAAAAAGACTTAGATCCTAGACATGCCGTATATATACCGCAGAGCTGCCACTGCATCCTTGTCTCCCCATGTCTATTGAGGTGTCGAGTTTGTGTAATGTCTATTCGGGGTTTTGCGTGGTCTGGTCAGCCATGTCAGGACATTTCTTCTGCTCATTTGGACTCGACAAATATGTGATGTAGACCCCGGTTTTTGGAGTGGCGATAATAGATATTCTCCTTGCTAAGCATGGGGTGATGACCCAGCCCACGCGCAAATACAGATTTTCTAATTTCGTCCGGTAACCCTGTATGATGATCGTTGCGTCAAAATGTTGTTGAAACGAACAACGCCGATCAAGCTAGTTGACCCATTTCGTTGTTTAAATGTTTTGTAAGCTGGCTAGGTTTTGGGAAACAGATTATTTTTCCCAGATTTTCCTTGTTTCTGTAGTGGTTTTTTCTCCTTTTGTTTCTTCATAAATTCACAAATTTAAAAAAGTGTTCGCTTTTTCAAAAAGGTGTTCCAAATTACAAATATTGCTCACATTTTTCATATTGATCGTGTTTTGAAAAACAAATTGGAGTTTCAAGTTTTACTTCAGATTTTTCCAAAAACTGTTTTAAAAAGATGTTTGAATTTTTTTAAAAATCGAAATTTTGAATTATTTTCACAATTTCCAAGAAATGTTCAGCATTTGAAATTTTGTTAGTTTTAGTGAGAAATGTCTGTTTTTTAAAAAAAAACTCGTTTCAAATGTAGCTGTTCTCAAAAAATATTCACAAAATTAAAAAATGTTCACTCTTTTTCAAAAACTGTCCACCAATATTCAAACCACAAGCTGCGGTATGCATGCTACAGTAGAATTCCCTATTCGGCGCATTTTCCGTCGAAATGTGGTACATTCACATTGATGATAGGTCGAGCGGTTGGACGGCCCTGAGCTGTACGCATTCCGTTTTCACGGTCCGGTTTTGGGGACCTTTCCCTGTTCTGTTCTATCGGTTTTAGGAACCCTCTAGAAGGTTCTTTGAACCATTTTTTTCTATTTTTTTCTATTTCTTTCTATTATTATCCTTTTTTAATGTCGTTTTATTCCGTTTCCTTTTTTCTTTTTCTATTTCTTTTTTTCCAAGTTTTCTCTTCTCTGCTTTTTTTCAAAAAAAATAAAAAAATCAGATTTACAAACATCTTTTAGAACTTTCCAAAATATGCACATGTTTTCCAAACTAATGTTCAAAATTGGAAATTATATTCACATTTGCAAAAGAAAGTTCAAAAACCTTAATTTGTTCATATTTTCAAAAAATATTCATGTTTTTTCATTATTGTTATGAATTTATAAATTGTAGCCGTTTTTTCATTATCGGGTCGGTTCGTTGGGTCAGCGCCTGGTCTCCCCGCTCGCATCGTCATTGGGCTGGCCCAGTCGGGTTGTGTAGCATCTATACAATCAAGTGCAGCCCTAGCACAAGAATGGGCTGCGCCATTAGCTTCTCTGCCAACATAATGAATTTGCTTTACTCAAAAATAAAATAAAAATCATAGTGAATCTGCTCAGGAAAAAAAAAGACCAACGTAGTGAAGACTAGATCCCTGAGAATGTGAGACATAGGCCCTGTTTGGTTCGGCTGTGGATTTCTAAAAGCAGCTGTGAAAAATCTGCTGTGGAAAAACAGCTGTGAAAAATCTGATGTGAGAAAGATGTAAGTCATTTGACAAACCAGCTGATACAGTTTTTTCAGATTTTGACCCGCAGCGGAATCAGATTTTGAAAAGCACGTCCTTGGCTGCTTCCGCTTTTGGTTCAAATTTTGGCAGCGGATTTCTAAAATCGGATTCTGCTGGGTTCGCCCTATGGTTCAGATTCTGCCGCGCCGTAGCGGAATCCGTTGATAAAATCTGAACCAAACAGCGCCATAGCTCCTCATGGCTGTGATTACCTGGGAGGCCTCTGACCGCTCGTCCTCCACGCCCCAAAGAGTGCAGGTTAATCGACAGTCTGTTTCAATTACGACAGACCCAAAGCCCTCCTCCGGCGCTAGTAGCATATATAGCATCTCTGCATGCAAGTAGTACTTCTGCAAGCCAAAAACAGAAGTGTCGCTACGTAATTTTCACACCAAAAACTCTCGGACGATCAAGGGTCTGCTTTCGAGTTTCGACGTCAGAAAAACGTCAGGCGGCGATGACAAAGGCTCCTAGCAGCTACTAGTGCATGCAAACGACGTGCGCAAAGACATTCAACCACGCACGCACCATGATCCAAGACCGGCAGCGCGGCAGAATGGACTGACAGCGACGCCACGCACAGACGTCCTGGCACCCTATCATGGGCGTGAGCTGCACGGCCGGGTCGACGGCCAGAGGAGCTTGATCAGCTACTCAAGCCTCGATCAAGGGTTGGAACTGAAAGCGCCGGAAGCGCGCGCGCGGCCGGCCGGCGTATGATGGGCGACGCCGATTTGCGGCCGGCACGCACGTTGGCGCCGCGTGCGCCGGCCGGGTCGGCGAGGGACAGGAAGCCAGCGGAGGACGGCGGCTGTCGCCGGGGTCGGGCCCCCCCATCCCATGTACGTGGAGGTGGAGACTGACTGGGCGGAGGCGGCCGGGCGCACGTACTTATCGTGCGCTCCTTCCTGGGCTCCATATCTGCCGGTTGTTGCTGCTCCTCGGTCGGGCCCGCCGGCCCACAGCGACCGAACCGGCCTCCTCCCGCTGGTCACATGCACGGGGGCGTGAGCCATGCATGGGCAAAGAGGACGTGCGGTCAGATAGCAAGCCACGTCCACACGACCACGCGCGTTCAGCCTGTCATAAGTCTCGTATATGTACGTCTGGCTAACACCGTTTTGTCGTCCTGATGACGTGACACGCCCGGCCGTCCGGCCGTATAGCTAGCTAATCAAGCTCCATTCAGTTTCAAACCTAGCTAGCTACACCAGGAGAAGAGAAAGAGACGGTGTTACCAAAAGCTGTGATCCACGAGGAGCACACATCTCGCGTGCATGGCCACCCGTTCGCGCATGCACACTCACACTTTTTTTTTAGGGTCACTCACACTCACACTGACTCGCATGATATTTCGTAGTCCGCCCGATCTGCGGCGTCCTGTTGCTGTCCCCCGGCCGAGAGCCATTGGCGCTTTGCTGTCGTCCGGCAGCTCCGGGAAAGGCCACCGCACTGGCACCGCGGCCGGGCAGCATCGTGTCTCGCTGTCCCGGCAACCGATCAGTAAGTTACGTCCATATGTACCGACTCCCGGCACCTTTTTTTGACGTTCACGTCGGGGCCTACCGACGCGGTCGAACAAACAACGCGTGCGCATGCCATGTGTGCGGACGCCGACCGCCATTTGGAGATCTTTTCATCAGCATGCATGTAAACTTGTCGACCAAGTTGTGCGAAAAGCTGCTGCCAAGGACCAAGAACGGACGGAACTGCAACACGATGTGCCCATTTTTTAATTCGCCGGACCGTAGTCGCCTATGACAGGCGATGATACAACCAGAAAAAGCTCCAGCATATTACTAATACTAGTATAAGCTAGCGGAGAAAACTATGGGCACAGTAGCTATCTGGGCAGAGCTGTGTCGAGCGTGTACATGTCGGTTCCTTCGGCGCGTCGCCTGGGCTCCTTTGGCTGGCTGGCTGGCGGTGCGTGCGGGGGTGGTTAGGTTAGGCCGCCTTTACACGTACGTCGTCGTCGAGTCGAAGCCCGAATCGCGTTTTTGACCGGGTAGTACTAGTTCGTTATGCGCGATTGCATCATGGGAGGAAATATATGCGCGACCAAAAGGCCCGGCCTTTCGCTTTTGCGCGGATCCTGCCGGCCGGCCGGCCGGCGCAGAAAGCGAGCGGGGAGCGAAGTCGCGCGGAAGCACGCATCGCATGCGCCAGCGCCACCGGCGCGAGCGCAACTTGGCGCCATGCAGCCTCGGCGCAGCGATTAAGCAGATCGATCGGCCCTTGGCTCCGGGATGCATGCAGGGGCAAAGTTGGCTAGTTGGTTAGATCTGTCATGCACTTGGCTATGGGAGATCGTCGTTGGAACAGACGGTGGCCACATGTATGGCCGAAAGTGCACCTGCTTTCTGGGAGTCATTTTCTCGTATGAAAGGGGTAGCTTAACAATTACCACTTGCGGATTTCATAAATTTTCTTTTCTTTGGGAAAGCTTTTGATCTGTTCATAATCAACCATGGCAGTGCAGAGGACACCATAGGTAACAAAAATTAGAATCAGGTCCATGGACCAACTAGCGACAGCTATAAGCACCGAAGCGAGCTGAAGGCACGCCACCGCCACCGCTTTTCCTTCGCCGGAGTCGGGCAAACCTTATTGCAATAGACCGCCGCAAAGTCGTTGTTCTAAGGTTCCACTGGACCAGCGCGCCAGAGCAGCAACCACCGCCGATGAAGAAACTCGTAGATTGGAAGGATCAAACCTGCCAACACACGAATGAAGATCGAATTTAAACAGATCCTCCAAAGACCATCACTGACCTAATCCCACTAGATTCGACGGAGACAAATCTCCACACGCCCTCAAACGTGAGACATTATTCCTACTAAGAGACATCGCTGCCATCACACAACTCCAACAAAGACGCTGAACCTAGCAAAGACGAGAATATGACTTGTATGAATACCCTTTTAGCTCCTTAATGTATCTCGACTATTATAGAGCCGGGCTAGAGTGAAAGCTGGATCGCCACTGCCGGTGCGCCATACGATGGTTTTTTTAAACACGGTACACACGCAGACGCTCACACACATGCACAAATACTCACCCCTATGATCGCACCATATGATAGTAGTAACATACATACAAATACACTGCAATATATTGTCCATTGTCGCTATTGTTGTGATATACAACAACCCAAAAAGAGTTCCATTGATTCACATGACTCCTAAAAAAAGGGAAACACATAACCCCAAATGCGTTTTACCAGACTCACTAGAATGTCATGTACTCTTAACCCCATAGAAATATAAAACCATGCGAATTAACATCAGATATTGTTTGACACACCATAATAAAAACATTAAAATTATAGCAAGATAATTGGGGACCAGTTATGGAATAGTTGCCGGAATTTACAATTTAGGTTATTCGATTTTACATCTGCCGTTGAAACCTGATCAAATGAAAAAAAAACTCATATACAACACAAATTGACTTACTGAAATTCTCATTTTGTCGATTTCCCTCACACAACCCAACTATGCATTTGCTCACAAACGATTAGAAGCCCAAAACCAGCAGGTGGGAGAAGCAACCTACCACCCCGTAACCCAGTAACAACATCAAAATGGCACATGTTCTCACCTTTCAACAAATGCATTGGTATTACGCTATTACACTTAGAAGAAGAAAGAAAGGGGAATAAATACCAAACAAAGAAAATAATGAAGTTTTTTAAGAAATAATGAATTAGTGGTATTGGTATTACCCTTTAAGAAGAAAGCAATGAAAAAGTAAAATAAAAATAAACTTGCACACAACTTTGTAATGAAATTGCACTCTGCAAAGAATAAGCATATAAATGGTGGAAATCTCACAAAAGAAAAAGTTTTCTAAGAAGGTATAAATTAGTGGCATTGATATTACCCTTTAAAGAAGAAACAAAATGAAAAAAAATCAAATGATAAAGTTTTGTTTGAAAGAATGAATTAGTGAAATTGGTATTACCCAAACTTGCCCACAACTTTGCCCTTGAATTACAGTTTTTTTGTAATATGCAAAGAATAAGCATATAATAGTACAATTTTTGCGCTTAGTATAATTTACACACATATTTTATAGTGATTTTGTGCATACTTAACACACATGAAAATAAAAACAATGATTTCTAAGAAACAATGAATTAGTGGCATTGATACTATCCCTTAAGAAGAAAGGAAATGAAACGAATTTTTAAAAATAATGGAAAAATTTGCACACAATTTTACACATAAATTTCTTTTTTCAGTAATATGTTGTAATAGGCATAAAATGGTGATCTTTTGCAAAAAAATAAGTTTAATCAGAAGGAATGAATTCGCGACATTGGTATTACCCTTAAAGAATAAAACAAATTCAAGCAAGAATAATTTGTGGCACCTTTAAGATGAAATAAAATAAACTAAACTTAAAAAACTTGCACATAACCTTGCACTAATGTTGCACTTTTGTAATATGCAAATAATAAGCATACACTAGTGCAATTTTTGTATTCAAGTATAATGTACACACATATTATATAGTACTTGTGTGCATACATTTATACTCACCCGACATCCAAAAATACCTTAAAGAAAAAAATCAACTAAAAATACAAAAAACAGTCAATAGAAGAAAAAGAAAAAGCAAAGAACGACTAGTGCGCTTCAAGCCCAGTAAGTAAATCGACTAACCCCAAATAGGGGCAAGTCAAAAATCCAGCGAAAAAAAATGAAAAAGCACACATCGTAAATCTTGGAAAAATAATCAACAGTAAGAAAATTGACATACCCAAATTTAAAAGCGAGACAACTTACATATAGCTAAAGTGAGATGCTCCGTGGTTGTAGTCGTCGTTGAGTAGTCTATGAAACTTGATTTAATTTTCAGAAATGTTAACGCCTACACGTGTGGGCGTTTGCATCTCGCCCACACGCGTGGATCCACGTCCGTTCGTGAGCGCATGAATCTTGGCATATTTTTAGTGCCACGTAGGACTGGCCTGGTGTGTGGGCGTTCAGCCGGTCGCCCACACGGCCGTTTCACCACACAGGAGGGGCTGGTGTGTAGGCGTTCAGCAGTTCGCCCACACGCCACTTTGCACGCACACACAAGGGCTAGTGTGTGGGCATTTGTCATCTCGCCCACACGCCCGTCTCCTCTACCACACCCAAGCTGCTAGTTGCCATGTGTTTTGCAGTGCACATGGCAACTGCCCCTAGTGTCCTTTATAAGCAGGTGGCAACTCTCTTTTTTTACCCGAGTTTGCCATGTGTTTTGCAGGGTACACGGCAACTGGCCAGTGTGCACGTAAGCAGATGGCAACTCTCTTTTACCGAGTTGCCATATGTTTTTGCATGATACATGGCAACTGCCCTAACGTGTATGTACATGGCAACTACCCTAACGTGCACGTAAGCAGATGTCATCTCTTCCTTTTTACATGGCAACTGCCCTAGCATGCTTGTGAGCACATGGCAACTCTCTCAACTGCCTAGTGTTAGTATGTGGCAACTCCTAAAGTTATGAAATCATGGCAACTACATTAGATCAGACCATACATGGCAACTGCAGTTGAGCAACCATGGCAACTGCAGTTGTCCGACATGGCAACCGTAATTCAGCGACATGGCAACTGCAATTAAACGAACATGGACGAGGGTCTGGACCATGGCAACTGCGGGCGCGCGGTGACTGTCACGCGTGGCGTGCGGGACCAGGAGGTACGAGGCCTGACATACGGGCGTGTGAGCGTTATCAACTTTGCCACGCGTGTGAGAGGGATCGGGAGGGGAAAAAAGAGGCGTGTTGGCGCTGGTTGTTTTGCCCACACGTAGGTGTGTGGGCTGTTCCTCTTATACACCACACAAAATGTGTGGACGGACTCCCTAACGCCCACACGTGTGGCACTTATCGGTGTCCTTAATTTTTGCTATTTGTGGTGTTCTTTTATACTATCTTGATGTTTGATGTATAGATTAAAAGTTTCGCACAAAAAAGGTTATTTTCTTCAAAAATATTGTGAAGGGTTCTTTTTGACATTTGACTCCTCCGGGCATTCCATAAGATTCAGAATGCATATAATTGATAATAGTATCTACTTTAGTTGCTTAGATGAGGCAAAGCAGCGACCGACGATGCACGATCAAGTGCATCACACTCATCTTATTACTATTATTTTCCGAGTTGCACTCATCTTTCTTTAATCGAGCGTTTAACCGCGCCCCCGATATTATTCCGCGTGTCGACCGTCTTATCGGTACTTGGAATAATTCCGATGGAGGTGAAGAATCTTGGATGTTCCTCGGTCATCCGTCTCGTGGAAAACCAAGCCTTGCACACAGTCTAAACTAATGCAGTGTCGGTGTGGGAAATTGCCCAGCTGATCGTGATCGGCACCCTTCCAGCAGCGAGGCCTATGTTGTATGGCCGAGGCCGAGGCCGAGGCGCCGAGAGAGAAGATGCCGGCTTCTCTGCGGACTGTACACGTTTCACGTGAGAGCTGGGATCAACGGGTGACATGGACCCTGGGATCGCGAGACGTGCATGGACGTGCATGCATGCATGCATGTGAAGTCCGTCCGTGTCAGACACCCCGGCCGGGACGACGTGCGTGCACAGGAATGTTCCTCCTCCTCCCTCCCAGCATTTCAAGCCGGCGCGGGCGGCAGCGGCGGCGGCAAGCAACCGTCGCCGCGGCTCGCGCGGCGAGGCCCCCGTCCGCCCCGGGACGCGGGGGGCGCCCACCACCCAGCCGGAAACCCGAGCATCGTGCTCCTCCCGCCCGGCACCGTCCCGCGGCGCCGCTGCGACACGCCCGCGCCTGTCCCGGGATCGCCCGTCGTTTCCCGCGCGCGCGCCCACCTAGTTTCCCGGCTTCGGATCGGCCTGTCCTCCAATTTTTATTTTTATACTCGCCCGATCACAGGAGAGTGCCCCGAGCATACGCGCCACGCCACGCCGGCAACCCGACACACGGCGAGGGCGCCACCACCACGCCGCAGAGCTCTCGTTGACTCCTCGCAGCCAATCATGCACGTATCATCCGCCTACTCGTCCCCATCCGATAAAAGTTTTAGTATCGTTTCCGCGTGTACTTGATCATCGGCTGGACAGTTCCAAAGCGTACAGCCAGAGCACACTGCGTCGGTCGCTGAAAGATGCGGCCGTGGCCCGTAGAACATGCATGCACGGCCCTCCCTCCCTACGGTTGCGTCGCCAGCTCGGGCTCCATGTGGCGGCCGGGAGCGCGTCCACAACCATTTTCTATCCACGGCCACCGTTGCGTTACCCGTCCGTCCAAACCGGAGCACCAATCATTCTCTCTACCGCTTCGCCCGTTGTTTTCCCGTTTTTGTTCTTCACAAGAAGAAGAAGTCTGTGCTCCCGTCTTTGCTATTTGGAGATTGACGAATCTGGCACGGATCACTGATACACTCCTATGTGTCTATTACTAGTTCTAGATACAGCTGTGCTGTTTCCATGTGAGGATTATCATTGCCGATTTTGAAGGATTGAGGATGCGTAGTGCCTGATACGATCACGAAAAACTCCGGATTTGTTTATCCTTGTGCTTCTTTCGGTGTCCGGCCCGGGAAACCCAGGTCGCCAATCTTGGCCCTTGGCGTGCCTTGGACGACATGGTCAAGTGGAGAATGTGGACTCTGTAAGACTTACTTGTCGGTAATTCCGACCTCCCGATAGAGACCTCTTTGTCTCCGAAAGAGACAAGGCCTGCATTTGACTTCGGCCTCTTTGGTCTGTTTCTTGCCCCTGAAGCCCCATCCACGCCACTGCCCACTAGCACAAATCTAGACCCCTTCAAGCAGTGCCAACCTAAATGATGGTAATGATCTTGTAATTTATAAGTAAAGGGCATTCATGAACGACATATGGTCCAAATCCAAAAATATAAACTGTAGACGACTGATATACATCAGTAGATGTCCACCATTTGGGGACATGGTCAGGTGCTAATATGCTTAGTTTTGCGTATGAGTGCTCTAGTCCAACCGTTCTCTTAATTTGGGGACGTGTAAGCTGTCTGGTTCGGGTGTCCCCAATCATATATACTTCCAATAATTAGTTTATTATTAGCAGGTAAAGACAATCATTGGTCGTGGCGATAAATCGCATCAAGGTATAATACGCAGGCAGGGGGAAGACGTCTGCAATCCAGCGACTTGAGGCCTAGAAAAGGATAGACAAACAACTTGTTCGTAGCAAGTTATGACTTGCGTAGAGAAGCATGCATAGACTGGTCGGGTCATACTAAAGTTTTCGGGTCTGCTCTGGGCTACCCTTCCACATTAATTTGCATCAGAAGTTTGTAGCTAAAAGAGCATGTGTTTCTAGATATCTCGACGGTTTTGCTAGATTGGTCATTCTTTATTTTTCATGAAAAGCATAAGCATCAAATATATTACTCCCTCTGATCCAAATTAATTGATGTATACTTCGTATAACTATACAATTATACTAAGTGTGCGTCAATTAATTTGAGTCGGAGGGGGTATAAAAGTTCATCAGAAGCACAAAGTATCTCAAATAAAAATTACATCGAAATTCCTAAACCACCGAACGACCACTACTGCCGCCAGAACGAGCCGATGACGCACAACTGTGGCCGCTCTCTATCGGAGCTGGTTTGACCTTGTCGATAACAGCCGGAAAGTCTTCGTACACGTGCCTCTAAGGATCAGCGCCCTGGAGCCGCAGTCGTCGCCGTTGAACCGTTGCATAGATCTGAAGCACCTGACACCAAATCTCACCACATGACAAGAAACCCTAACCTCGCTGCCTCGAGTAGACAGCAGGAATTTGCATCGGCGCTTCGTCGACTATGTCCAGACGGACGAACTCAAGGAGGATCCGAGCCCAGAAAATAAACTCAAATAAGAAGCACTGCCATTGGCCCGACGCCGCACCTGCGAGGACTAAAATAACCCTAACCTAAACTACTAACTGGAGAAGAGGCATCGGGATTCCCCTCCTCGTCACTGACTGCAGAGCGAAATGCAGAGGGGAGGCAAATCAACGGGTTCGCCGATGAATCCTCGAGGATAGAGTTTGTCGTAGGCCCTAGCTGCCTAGGGTCAGAGGAGAAAAATGCGAAGAAGTCTTGCTGGTTCATTACAAGAATACAACCTATGCTTGGGAAAACATAACGGGTGCAATAAAACTAATACATCTTGCACTTTTCAATGAATGGGAGTTGCAATTTTTCTAAATTGATTGAGACTTGAGAAAATCTCAGTCAACTGAGATATAGATGGGCCCATATTTTAATAAAAGTGCGCTTGTCAATCTTAAATTAAAGGGGGGGGGGGGTATCATAGTTTACCACAATTCAGATGCTCTTAAATTCTACAAAGCCTGCAACCATTATATACATTCTATGAGTTTTTTCAAAGACAATAGAGGTATCCAATCTCTATTGCAGATCGATCACATGTAAGTGATCACAATTAAGTCCAATTATAGAAGTGCTAGTAATTCAATTATTTATTTAAAGTAATAGTTAAAATGTGTTTTTAAAGAGATTTGCTTACCTCCCTATAGTATATACCAAAAGTTCATAAAATGCTTTCTTTGTACCATATACATAACTTGTATTATCATTTTTTACTTAGATTATACTTTCTGCTATCTACCAAGTGATTGTACCATGTTTCTTTTGTTTTCATTTTATTTTACGCCAAGGACATTTACTCCTATCATTTGACATGTACATTAGAGCATGCCCTCATTATAGAAATATTATTCTAGTATTTCTACAATTCTTATGTTTTAAATAGTAAATATTTCTAATTACCACTAGTACAATGTGTTTTGATATTTTCAAGATTCTGGTGATTTTATTTGAGAAGCAAAGGTAAATGCATAATGTTCTTATATAATCATATTTTTTGGGGGAACTTAGAACTAAGAAATTTGACAACCGACCAATGGTTTATTGTGGTGCAACGATGCTAGTGATTTAGTGATACTCTTTTCTGGTCAAATAAATATATATTCCCTGTTGATTTCACAATGCCCGCTCGTAAATTTTATATGTTATCTTCACCATTGTAATATGGATCCACTAGAATTGATAGTGAATATATAAACATGTAATATACTCTCTCAGCTTCAAAAATTTAATGTGTGTTTTGAAAGATAAGCTTCTAATCCAGTGGTAGAGCTAAACAAAAGTTCCCGGGCGCAAAAGTATAAATCACAAAGAAGTGGAGGGGCAATGAGAATTTTTCGTTCCATTTAAGCCTCACAAAAAACCTTCATAGTTATATGCAAGGCTGGAGGGGAGAGGGGGCTACGCCCCCCCCTCCCCCGACCTCTACATAGCTGTGCCATTGTTCTAATTCTTATGATCTACAATTAAATTGATAATATGGGGTTATTGTTACATAAAGTTGATCTTCATGAATCATGATATGCCTTAGTATATTTTGAAACAAATGGATTGATATGCAAGATGATTTAAAACATAAATGAGATGCATTTTATCTTTCTATTAGAGCGAGAATTTGTAAAATCTCTAGTTAATGTGGTCCATTTAGGGTCCCCAAATTCTTTTTGAGGCGATGGTTTCCTAATTTCAAACCATACTTTTGACATGCCATTTCCGGATTTTCCTCACCTTTACAACTTTTGAAGTTTGAAGTAATGTCGAGGCACTAAAAGGCACTAGTTTCTTCACATTTCTTGGGTTTTGCTAGATTGCTTACGTGAGTCTCAATCGATTTAGCTAAATGAAACTTGGTTGACTAATTTCTTATGCAACATATGCTTGAAAAACATAAAAGGGTGGGCAAAAATAATACATGTTGCACTTTTAACTAGATTGTAGTTGCTATTTTATTAATCAATTGTGAAAAATCTCAGTCAAGTACTCCAATTAGTAATATTCTACAACATTTTAGGATGAGGTAAAAAACACAACCCTAGGCGATACAAAAAACAACAATAGGACTAATTAGTAACAAAAAAACATATTAGGGGTCTCCAAATTCATCTTTTGGCGATGGTCTCTTAATTTCAAACCGGACTTGACATTTCACCTTCATAATTTCTAACAGAAAAACAGAAAACTGGAAATGCCACGTCAGCAGCCCAGCATGGTCAACCGGGGACGCTTGGGCTTAAACCTACCTCGTTGACCCGGACAAACCCAAAGCGAAGAGTGAACAGAAACAGAGCAGAACAGAGCGCTGGCTGGGCCCGACCAACGCCGCCGGCCGCTCCCCTATATAACGCCCGCCTCCTCCCGCCCTCCCTCTCTCCTCCTCCTCCTGCTCCTCTCTCATTGCCAAACCAGCCCAACAGACCCACGACTCGAGCGACCCACCGTGCTGACCCGGGACGCGCGCCGAGGAATCGGACCCCTGTCTGTCGCGGGCGCCCTTCTGTGTCAGGAAGCGGCATGGGGGCGCCGGAGTGGTGGTGGTCGACGTGGAGGGGGCTGGCCGTCGCCGCCACGGCGGCGTGCCTCCTCCTGCACGTGGCGGCGCGGGTGGCGGACGCGCTCTGGTGGCGGCCGCGGCGGCTGGAGGCGCACTTCGCGCGGCAGGGCGTGCGCGGCCCGCCGTACCGCTTCCTCGTCGGCTGCGTCCGGGAGATGGTGGCGCTCATGGCGGACGCCACCGCCAAGCCCATGTCGCCGCCCACCTCCCACAACGCGCTGCCCCGGGTGCTCGCCTTCTACCACTACTGGAGGAAGATCTACGGTACGCATGCGCCGCCTCGCGTGTTCCTTCCGTGTTTCTTGCTGTCAGCAGCCGCGTTTCCGCCATCGATGGGTGGAATGGATTTTTAATGGTGGTTGGGTCTTTGTCGTGGCGGCGCAGGGCCGACGTTCTTGATATGGTTCGGGCCGACGCCGCGGCTCACGGTGGCGGACCCCGAGCTGGTCCGCGAGATCTTCCTGACGCGCGCCGACGCGTTCGACCGCTACGAGGCGCACCCCATCGTCCGGCAGCTCGAGGGGGACGGCCTCGTCAGCCTGCACGGCGACAAGTGGGCCCTCCACCGCCGCGTCCTCGCCCCCGCCTTCTACCCCGACAACCTCAACGTACGAGTGAAACGCATGCGCATCTCTTTGGCCCGCCCGGCTTGGTCGTCAGTGTGCAAGTGCAGCGAGTGACACGGCGCCGCGCCGGCGATTTTTCTTTTTTGCAGCGGCTGGTTCCGCACGTCGGCAGGTCGGTGGCGGCGCTGGCGGAGAGGTGGCGGGCGATGGCGCGCGCGAGCGGCGGCGAGGTCGAGGTGGACGTGGCGGAGTGGTTCCAGGCGGTGGCCGAAGAGGCCATCACGCGCGCCACGTTCGGCCGCAGCTACGCCTCGGGCCGCGTGGTGTTCCGCATGCAGGGCCGCCTCATGGCCTTCGCCTCCGAGGCTTTCCGCAAGGTGCTCGTCCCGGGCTACCGGTACGTCAAATACCACATTAATCCCAACCGAAACCAGTCACCGCTCAGAGATTCTCCATTGACACCTCCATGCTTCTGTACTCATGTCATGTGTGCGCCGTCAATTCAATCGATTTGCAGGTTCTTGCCGACCAAGAAGAACCGGATGTCGTGGGCCCTGGACAGGGAGATCAGGCGGGGTCTGGTCCAGCTCATCGGCCGGCGCAGCGACGCCGCCGAGGACCACGAGGCGGCCGCCAAGGACAAGGGCAACAGCGGCGGCGGCTTCAGGGACCTTCTGGGGCTGATGATCAATGCCCGCGACAAGAGGTCGCAGCCCATGCCGGTGGAGGAGATGGTGGAGGAGTGCAAGACGTTCTTCTTCGCCGGCAAGCAGACGACCACGAACCTGCTGACCTGGGCCACGGTGCTCCTGGCCATGCACCCGGACTGGCAGGACCGCGCCCGGCAGGAGGTCCTCGCCGTGTGCGGCCCCGGCGAGCTCCCCACCAAGGAGCAGCTGCACAAGCTGAAAACGGTACGCCACCCGCGCGCCACTGTTCCGAGGCCGAAACCGAAAGCACCACCGAAAAAGACGATCTTTGAAAACCGTCCGGAGGGCCGGAGGGGCATTACGGTAACTCCGCACGCAGCGGCAAAACAAAAACAAAAAAGACTCACCTTGTTTCTTCCCCCGTGTCCCGTTGCAGGTGGGGATGATCCTGAACGAGACGCTGAGGCTGTACCCGCCGGCGGTGGCCACCATCCGCCGGGCCAAGGTGGACGTGGCCCTCGGGGACCTGGCGATCCCGCGCGACACGGAGCTGCTGATCCCGATCATGGCGATCCACCACGACCCCGGGCTGTGGGGCCCCGACGCGGCGCAGTTCAACCCCGCCCGGTTCGCCGGCGGCGCGGCCCGCGCGGCGGCGCACCCGCTGGCGTTCATACCGTTCGGGCTGGGCGCCCGGATGTGCATCGGCCAGAACCTCGCGCTCCTGGAGGCCAAGCTCACCGTCGCCGTCCTGCTCCAGCGGTTCGAGATGAGGCCGTCGCCCAAGTACGTGCACGCGCCGACGGTGCTCATGCTGCTCCACCCGCAGTACGGCGCGCCCGTGATCTTCCGCCCGTCCCCTGTCGCCGCCCCCGCCGTCCGCGTCGATCCACGCTAGCTAGCTAGCTAGCTGGCCGGCCGGCCAACGACCTCTGTTAGCCTCTAGGGAGTAGGAATTGACAGAAATGACCACGCCGTGCTCTCTCTGTGTACATACATATGCCGCCTAATGACACGCGGCAGCTAACGGAAAGCTTCGCCCGCCGTCGTGGCCCGCCATGGACGGACGGATGGCCCTCGCTAACTGTCTAGTAGTAGTACGTAGTACGTAGATCATCAGAGCAGAGCAGAGCAGGAGCTTTAGGGTTTGATGGCACGGGACAGGAGAAGGCCGGGCCCGCGCTGCCCTGCCCGGTCGCTTCCATTTGTTCCCTTCTCCCTCCACGGATTCGGGCCGCGTTTGTGTGTACGTACTACTCCTACATTACAGCTGTGTTTCATTCCGGCTATTCTTCATCTTTAGTAGAGCAGGAGACGGAAAAGGATGATGAATCCAGAGCAATGGGGGGACGGGAAAGGCTGTATGGGGATGGGAAATTTGTTCGCCGTGGACGTACGCGGTATCCCGGCCCCGTGCCCCCCGTGGTACATGGGAGGAATACGCTTTGTGCAGGCTGTGCTGAGGATGCGGTGCAGGTTCGTTAGTTAGAGTCTAAACTCAAGTCCACTGTGCTGCCAGTGTGTCACCCACTCCGCCCTGTCCTCCTCCTCGTGTCTACTCGTGGTCTTATTTTTCTTGGCATTAGGTTTTCTTTGCTTCACACAAAAACAAAAACGGCAGTTTCTTTCCCGAGTTGTTTGCTTTAAGGGCAGCGCCAGCTCTCAACCACATTTTCTCGGCCAGACAGAGCACCTTTATCAAGGGTCCATGTATTCCTTCCGTTTCTAAATATAAGAGGCCGTCCGAAATCTCTCCGCTCCGTAACTCCGCCGCGGAGCGGAGCGGCACTCAGTGGAATTTTTCCTTTTTGCATGTTTGAATCTTCTCCACGATCTTCAACCACGAAGGAGACAGAGTCTTTTCATATGTAGTTTGTATACATACATCCATATGTAGCTTGTATTAGAATCTCTAAAAAGATTTATAGTTAGGAACAGAGGGAGTATATACTAGCGGCATTTTTTTTTGCATCTTTCAATCTTCTCCATGACCTTCAACCAAAAATGAGACAAAGTCTTTTCACCAAGCTATATATCACCAAGCCATTTGACTCGGTTAGCTGACATTTCTCTCTGAAAAGCCGCACTTTCTTGTTAGAGGTCCTCATTGCGCTAGGGTTTGGTAAATTTTTTTGAATAATGACTAAGTTTTCTTTTCACCTCCTTCTTCCTCCAAGGCATATCTTAATGGTCTCTCGGTCCATTTCCCTGTCATGGCTGAGATCTTCGCCAAAGGGCTCCATCGCACCGCTATTCTTCTTCTTTTTTTTGCAGGTGACACCGCTAATCATTTTTATGCAAAAAATACACATTGCTATCTTCTATCTTCTATATCTAAAGGGCTACCCTCACATATTTCTCTCAATATGCAAGCATCTCATCTTGTAACATGTATGGAAAAAATCCATCTCAACATGCAACAGTACAAGAAAAAACAATACTACAACAACCAACATTCAAACATCTATGAGAATTTTCATTTTATTATTGCTATTTATATCATAAGTGGTTTACATATAAAGCATAATCAAACACAATATTCATATGTATTTTTAGTACAATAACCAACATTCAATTATTCAACATTCAAACATCTATAAGTTATTTATAGTAGAATAATGAAACAGAATAAAGCATATGTATTTTTAGTTTTAATTATCATATTATCACTCCAAATATTCATATTGCATACAAGCAAATGTTACTAAAATATATTACAAAAAAAATTCTCGCTTAGTACAGGTGAAGGCTAGCAAGAGACTAGGAAACGACCAGCTAGAGAGCGACAACAGTCATGAACATGCATTAAAATTAATTAACACCGAATGCAAGCATGAGTAGGATATAATCCACCATGAACATAAATATCGTGAAGGCTACGTTGATTCTGTTTCAACTACATGCGTGAACATGCGTCAAGTCAAGTCACTTAAATCATTCAGAGAAGGATACCACCCTATCATACCACATCACAACTATTTTAATAGCATGTTGGCACGCAAGTTAAACCATTATAAGCTCCTAGCTAATCAAGCATGGCACAAGAACTATGATCTCTAGTTGTCATTGCAAACATGTTTATTCATAATAGGCTGAATCAGGAACGATGAACTAATAATATTTACAAAAACAAGAGAGGTCGAGTTCATATCGGTTTTTCTCATCTCAGTCAGTCCATCATATATCGTCACAATTGCCTTTCACTTGCACGACCGAATAGTGTGAATAATAATAGTGCTCGTGCATTGGACTAAGCTGGAATCTGTAAGCATTCAATAAATAGGAGAAGACAAGGCAATATGGGCTCTTTTGTCAGATCAACAATAATGCGTATAAGAGCCACTTTAACAATTTAATTATGGTCTTCTCCTATCGACCCCCAAAGAAAAGAAAAGAAATAAAACTATTTACGGGAGAGCTCCCAACAAGTAAAAGAAGAACATGAAATCTTTTTGAGTTTTCTTTTTAATTACTACTACAAACATGGAAAGTAAACTAATTAAAAGCTACAACTAATTTTTTTGTTTTTCTTAAGGTTTATTAAACACACAAGAAGAAAACATAAAAAGGAAAATAAACTAGCATGGATGATACAATGAAAAAGTATGAGCACCGACATCTCGCAATGAGTGTGTGAATATAAATGCAATGTCGGTGAGAAATACGTACTCCCGAAGCTTAGGCTTTTGGGCCTAAGTTGGTCTATGGTCACGGCTGGCCTGGCGGATATCCATAATAATAGTTCGGGTCGTACTACGAAGAAGAAGACTCCGATTGCCACTGATTGGCAATCATCTCCGGATCCCACTGATAATTAGACTGTCGTGGAGGATCAACTTGTGGTTCCAGATCTGGCTCTATGGCTGATGTAGGGGTCCGATAGGCGTGAATAGCCTCTAACGGAACAAGGTACTGGCCTGCAGATAAATCAAACAAGGTAGCAGCAGGCAGGGTAATAGTCTCAGGATGATGTTTATCAAAGAACAATTTATATTTAAGCTCTCCTTCCCTATTCTTAACAATAAAATCATGTGCCACCATACTCTTATAATCTAAATAAACACGCGGCATCACTTTTTCTTCCTTCTCATAATGCCTAATAGGTATGTTAAAATGTGCAGCTAGGCGCGAAGCATAGATGCCTCCAAGATGGGGCCCTTTATACGGTTCAGACTTAACCGTTTAACAATAATGCTGCCCATACTAACAGAGTTATCACTGAATAAACCATGGAGCAAAATAATAATATCAGGAACACTAAGGTTTCCACAGTTTTCGCGACCAATTAAGCAACGACTAGCAAATAATGCAAAATAGCGTAAAACAGAAAAATGTATGCTAGTGATTCGTGCATCGGAAACCTTCCTCGTTTCCCCTATAGTGATGATATCAATAAACCCATCCACATCGCTGCGATGTGGTTCCTCTGTCGTGCCCTCAAAAGGGACCAAACAAACCCGACAAAGATCATAAAGTGACATCTCCTTATGCTCATCATGTAAATAAAACTCCACCGTAGGTGGTGAGCTCCTAGAATGGAAATGAAAATTTTGCACAAAGATATTTGTGAGTAAGAGATACTGATCGCGTTGGTCGTGGAGGAAAGCGATGAGGCCTGCATTCTTAGCCAATTCATAAAAATCTTCATAAATCCCGACTGCTCTCAAGAAATCATCGGAAGGCCATTCACACGACCGAACCTCCGCGGTGCGAGGCAGATTATACTTGGGCTTCTGTGCCTTTTCCTTCAAGCTTCGGCTCGATGAGCCCCTCAAAAGTCTCTTCATTATTTTCTGAAAAATTCTGAAATTTTTAGTAACTTCAAAATAAAAGTAAACCAAACTCAATAATATTGATAGCAACTACTCCTACAAGTGCCTAGGGCCTATATCATGCATCAAAACTACCTTTGACCATATAAATTTGACATGCAAAGTTAAGAATAGGGTCACCTAAGCAGCAAAAATTTGCAATGAATAAAACACTAGAACAAAAACTAATTGGACCAATGGAGGAGTCACATACCAAGGAACAATCTCCCCAAGCAGTTTTGTGAGAGGTGCTTTGAGCAAGGAGATCGAAAATGGCAGCAAAATGAGCTTGGACTCGGGTTTGAGCTAGATATTCGTGTTTGGGGGAGGAAGAAGGAGTGTGTGGGTGAAAGGATAAGTGGAGGAGGGCCACCGTGGGCCCACGAGGCAGGGGGCGCGCCCAGGGGGTAGGGCGCGCCCTCCACCCTCGTGGCCAGGTGGATGACCCCCCTGCTGTGTTCTCAGTGCCAAATATTCTCAAATATTCAGAAAAAAATCATATTTAAATTTCAGGGCATTTGGAGAACTTTTATTTTCGGGTATTTTTATATTGCACGGATAATCAGATAACAGACAGAAAAATACTATTTTTATTTTATTTAATATAAATAACAGAAAGTAAAAGTGGGGTACAGAAGGTTGTGCCTTCTAGTTTCATCCATCTCATGATCATCAAAAGGAATCCACTAACAAGGTTGATCAAGTCTTGTTAACGAACTCATTCCGAATAACATGGAACCGGAGAAATTTCGAATAACACTATGTTACCTCAACGGGGATATGCACATCCCCAATAATAAGAATATCATATTTCTTCTTGACAGTAGGAAGAGGAAATTCAAAACCTCCAAATATAATCGATGGAATTTTTCCAATAGAGTTGATACTATGAACTTGAGGTTGTTTCCTCGGAAAGTGTACCGTATGCTCATTACCATTAACATGAAAAGTGACATTGCCTTTAGTGCAATCAATAACAGCCCCTGCAGTATTCAAAAAGGGTCTTCCAAGAATAATAGACATACTATCGTCCTCGGGAATATCAAGAATAACAAAGTCCGTTAAAATAGTAACGTTTGCAACTACAACAGGCACATCCTCACAAATACCGACAGGTATAGCAGTTGATTTATCAGCCATTTGCAAAGATATTTCAGTAGGTGTCAACTTATTCAAATCAAGTCTATGATATAAAGAGAGAGGCATAACACTAACACCGGCTCCAAGATCACATAAAGCAGTTTTAACATAGTTTCTTTTAATGGAGCATGGTATAGTGGGTACTCCTGGATCTCCAAGTTTCTTTGGTATTCCACCCTTAAAAGTATAATTAGCAAGCATGGTGGAAATTTCAGCTTCCGGTATCTTTCTTTTATTAGTGTAACAATTTCTTTCATGTACTTAGCATAAGGATTCATTTTGAGCATATCAGTCAATCGCATACGCAAAAAGATAGGTCTAATCATTTCAGCAAAGCGCTCAAAATCCTCATCATCCTTTTTCTTGGATGGTTTGGGAGGAAAAGGCATGGGTTTCTGAACCCATGGTCTCTTTCTTTACCGTGTTTCCTAGCAACAAAGTCTTTCTTATCATAACGTTGATTCTTTGATTGTGGGTTATCAAGATCAACAACAGGTTCAATTTCTATATCATTATCATTACTAGGTTGAGCATCATCATGAACATTATCATTAACATTATCACTAGTTTCAGGTTCATTACCAGATTGTGTTTCAGCATCAGAATAGAAATATCATTTGGATTCTCAGGTGTTTCAATAGGTTCACTAGAAGCATGCAAAGTCCTATCATTTTTCTTTTTCTTCCTTTTAGAAGGACTAGGTGCATCTATATTATTTCTCTGAGAATCTTGCTCAATTCTCTTAGGGTGGCCTTCAGGATACAAAGGTTCCTGAGTCATTCTACCACCTCTAGTCATAACTCTAACAACATTATCATTATCCTTACTATTCAATTCATTGAGCAAATCATTTTGAGCTTTAAGTACTTGTTCTACTTGAGTGGTAACCATAGAAGCATGTTTACTAATAAGTTTAAGTTCACCTTTAACATTAGCCATATAATCACCCAAGTGTTCAAGCATATTTGAATTGTATTTCAATTGTCTACCAAAATAAGCATTAAAGTCTTCTTGCTTAGCCATAAATTTATCAAACTCATCTAAGCATGGGCTAGCAATTTAGTAAATGGGATTTCAGCTTTATCATATCTATAGAGAGAATTTACCTTTACTACCTGTGTCGGGTTATCAAGACCATGAGTTTCTTCAATAGGTAATGGATTAAGATCATATGTTTCTTCAACAGGCGGTAAATTAAGACCATGTATTTCTTCAATAGGAGGTAAATTCTTAACATCTTCAGCTTTAATACCTTTTTCTTTCATAGATTTCTTTGCCTCTTGCATATCTTCAGGACTGAGAAATAGAATACCCCTCTTCTTCGGAGTTGGTTTAGGAATAGGCTCAGGAATTGGCTCCGGAGGTGTCCAATTATTTTCATTTGTCAACATATTATTCAATAGAATTTCAGCTTCATCCGGTGTTCTTTCCCTGAAAACAGAACCAGCACAACTATCCAGGTAATCTCTGGAGGCATCAAGTTAGCCCATTATAAAAGATATCAAGTATTTCATTTTTCTTAAGAGGATGATCAGGCAAAGCATTAAGTAACTTGAGAAGCCTCCCCCAAGCTTGTGGGAGACTCTCTTCTTCAATTTGCACAAAATTATATATATCCCTTAAAGCAGCTTGTTTCTTATGAGCAGGGAAATATTTAGCAGAGAAGTAATAAATCATATCCTAGGGACTACGCACACAACCAGGATCAAGAGAATTAAACCATATCTTAGCATCACCCTTTAATGAGAACGGAAATATTTTAAGGGTATAAAAGTAACAAGTTCTTTCATCAGTAGCGAACAGGGTGGCTATATCATTTAATTTAGTAAGATGTGCCACAACAGTTTCAGATTCATAGCCATGAAAAGGATCAGATTCAACCAAAGTAATTATATCAGGATCAATAGAGAATTCATAATCCTTATCAGTAACACGGATAGGTGAAGTAGCAAAAGCAGGGTCAGGTTTCATTCTAGCATTAAGAGATTGCTGATTCCATTTAGCTAACAACCTCTTGAGTTCGTATCTATCTTTGCAAGCTAAAATAGCTAAAGAAGCTTATTTATCAAAAAGATAACCTTTAGGAATAACAGGCAAGTCTTCATCATCACTTTCATCAGTATTATCAGATTCAATATTTTCATTCTCTCTAGCCCTAACAAGTTGTTCATCAAGAAATTCACCAAGTGGCACAGTAGTATCAAGCATAGAAGTAGTTTCATCATAAGTATCATGTATAGCAGAAGTGGCATCATCAATAACATGCGACATATCAGAACGAATAGCAGAAGTAGGTTTAGGTGTCGCAAGCTTACTCAAAACAGAAGGGGAATCAAGTGCAGAGCTAGATGGCAGTTCCTTACCTCCCCTCGTAGTTGAGGGATAAATCTTGGTTCTTGGATCTTTCAAGTTCTTCATAATGATAAGCAGATATATATCCCAAGTGACTCAAAGAATAGAGCTATGCTCCACGGCAACGGCGCCAGAAAATAGTCTTGATAACCCACAAGTATAGGGGATCGAACAGTTTTCGAGGGTAGAGTATTCAACCCAAATTTATTGATTCGACACAAGGGGAGCCAAAGAATATTCTCAAGTATTAGCAGCTGAGTTCTCAATTCAACCACACCTGGAAACTTAATATCTGCAGCAAAGTATTTAGTAGCAAAGCAATATGATAGTAGTGATAACGGTAACATAAGGTAATGGTAGCAAAAGTAATGTTTTTGGTATTTTGTAGTGATGATAGCAATAGCAACAAAAAAGTAAATAAGCGAAGAACAATATATGGAAAGCTCGTAGGCAATGGATTGGTCATGGAGAATTATGACGGATGCGGTTCATCATGTAACAGTCATAACCTAGGGTGACACAGAACTAGCTCCAGTTCATCAATGTAATGTAGGCATGTATTCCGAATATAGTCATACGTGCTTATGGAAAAGGCCGAAATCACTATTCTGACCTTGTCAGCGTTTATTGTCACAAACTGAACCCGACGTGAAAGTATTTCATGATTTGACCCTTTTAAAAACGCCAGGGTCCGCGGCGTTTCCACCCAACATAGAAACGCCGAGCAAGCTAGCGTTTCTGCCCTGGCCCATTGCCAGGCCGAGGACGCGTTGTTTGCTGACGTGGCAGGCTGGAAACACCGACCCATCTAGCGTTTCTGGAAACGCCACAATCAGTGGTGTTTCTGGTGCAGATATTTTAGGTGGTCGTGGGGCTTTCACCCACCACTCACCACTCACTCTCTTCTCCCCCATTGGCCTATCCCGAGCTCTTGCCCTTTTCCCCCTTTGTGTCCCTCACTTAGCCCCTCACAAATCCTTGCAAATCGATTGGGTTGGTCCGTGGATCTGGTGTCATTTCTGTTCGTTGAGGTAACCTCCTTCATCTCACAAATTTTTATTGGTTGGATTTGTCCATTTGGATTGATTTGTTCTTGTTGTTCCGAACCCTAGTTTTGAGCATGGACCTATAATGTGATGTTTTGAGTATTGTTGTTCCAATAGTGTTGCATTTTGATGTTGTTGAGCATACCTTATTGTGGGTTATGGCTAATGTTAAGATTTAGGGTTAGGGTTATGGCCAATGTTAAGATTTAGGGTTAGGGTTAGGTGTTTTGTTAGCAATGTGGTATATTTAGCATTGTACATTTCTTATACTTATGTTACCATTTTTTTAGATGGACAAGATTGTGAATATTCATTATGTTGACAAAGAGGCATTCATGAATGTGGATATTGTTGACAAGTATGAGGAAGTGTTGATATTTCTTGAGACCCCTAGTTATGAAGAGGTTGTGGAAGAAACACGGATAAGATTAAAGTGGGTGGATGCAAGTGATCAAGTTGAATTAGTAGGAAGATATGATGTTGGGTCGGCACACAAGTGTCGAATGAAGACAATGCCTATCAAGTCCAATTTGCATTGGGCTGCATATAAGGAGGTTGTTGCATCCTCGGAAGTCAAGTCACTCGAAGTCTTTGCAAGTAAGGCGGTCAAGGCTCCTCTCTTTCATGTTGACTTGAACCAAACCTTAGTAGATGATGTGAACCTGGTTAGTAGTGTGCCGCCTATTATTGAGTATAAAGTTGAAGCGGAAGCCAATGAGTATCCCCAATATGAGTTCGGAGGTAGTGCACCGATGAAAGATGATGGCGATGACTCCGACGAAGAGTATGAGAGGCACCACAACATTGTTGGTGATGTAGAGGCTGAAGTAAGGCATCAGGACATGGATCCTGACATTATCTATCAGCGTGCTTGTGTGGATGACTCGGATGATGAAGGCCCGGTGAATGAGTTGGACGAGGATGGCTTGACTGCGAAAGAAGCAGAGTGGTACACAAAAATCACCGGTAGGGATCACAAAGTTCCCTTGTTTTGTGATGTTAGCCTTGCAGATAAGGCTATAGTCGATGGTGGCATGAGCAAGACAATTGAGGCTAGACAGTTCCCAAGTAGTACACCCGACGCGATTTCGATGTCATACGTGAGGAAAGGTTTGATGTTCGAGCACATGCTAGAATTTAGGATGTGGTTGTGTGAGTATGCTGTCAAACACCACAGGCGTTTCATAGTTGTTCACTCAGACTGCAACAAGCGATACACCGTGAAATGTGAGGTAGAAAGATGCAAATGGAAAGTCAATGGAAGACTCGCGAAAGATGGTTGGTGGAAGATAACTAGTTGCAAAGCCACTCACCAATGCACACCGCCGGCCGTAGAAGCACGGAAGACACACCGTCAACTAACCTCGGAATTCATTGGTTATAAATACCAGAAACATATAGCCGAGGATCCAACCATTAAAGTGAAGTTGTTGATGAGTTGGATTGAAGATAAATTCGGATATAAGGTCAAGTACGGAAAGACATGGAAGGCCAAGCAAGTCGCTCTCAGAATGTTGTACGGTGGATGGGAAGAGGCTTACAACATGCTACCTAGGTTGCTGGGAGCGATGTCGTACAGAAACCCAGGAATGTACCACTATGTCCAAGATATTGAAGGAGTGTTCCGTCGTGCCTTTTGGACGTTTGGCCCATGCATTGCAGCTTTTGAGCATTGTCGACCGGTTTTGTCTATAGATGGGACATTCTTGACAGGGAAATACAAGGGCACACTCATGATAGCAATGGCACATGATGCTAACGATCAGGTGTTGCCTGTGGCATTTGCTTTGGTCTCCGTGGAGAACCAAGACAACTAGGAATGGTTCATGAGACTTGTTAGGAGCACGGTCATTCCTCCGAATAGGGAGGTATGCATCATATCCGATCGGCACCAAGGCATATTGAAGGCCGTGGATATTCATATTCTAGGGCATGCGAGGCTTCACCACCGATGGTGTATGAGGCACTTCGTTGCAAACTTTTACAGGGCTTGTAAGAACAAGGATCTTTGCAAGGATCTTAACTCCGCATGTGTAGCCTTCTCCGTTAAGTCATTCACAACACGCTTGAACAAAATCTATGAGAAGGCAAACGAAGGTGGGAAAGATTTCTTAGAAAGGAATATTGATGAGAGACACAAGTGGTCACGGGCATGTGACGAAGGAGGCATGAGATATGGTGACATGGCAAGCAATCTAGTTGAGTGCTTCAACTTTGTCTTGAAGGGTGCCCGTCAGTTGCCGGTGACGGCAATAGTGGAATATACCTTTTACAAGCTGAATGAGTATTTTTTTGAAGCACTCTGATGAAATCGACAAGTTGATTGCTGATAGTGAGAAGCCTCCCAATGAAATTTATCTGAAGAAGGTTGCCGAGTGGCTGGAGTTTCAGAGAGACAAGTCAGCCATCCTACAACGAAACGCTCTGCGTGGCTTGGCGTTTCTGGAAGACAGAGGCTGGCTGGGACATGTTCACGAAACATTGCCGCTCACCCCAGGAACGCCAATGACCCTGGCATTTCCACCCTACAACTAAACAATCCCCGTAGCTTGGCGTTTCTTTAAGACAGAGGCTGGCTGGGACATGTTCACGAAACGTTGTCGCTCACACCCGAAACGCCGATGACCCTAGCATTTCCCGGCCACAGATAAACGCCATTGTCCTTGGCGTTTCTTCCCTGTTATGCAGAACACAACAAACCCTGTTGCCCATGTCCATTCCATCACAGATAGCAAAGGTACAACAATAGTTTTCACAATATAATGCCAAGTACAGCAACAGTATAGCAATGAGACATATTTTCGGCAACGAACTTAACATGATCCAGCTTACATAATGATACGTCTCCAACGTATCTATAATTTTTGATTGCTCCATGCTATATTATCTACTATTTTGGACTATATTGGGCTTTATTTTCCACTTTTATATTATTTTTGGGACTAACCTATTAACCGAAGGCCCAACTCAGAATTGTTGTTTTTGCCTATTTCAGTGTTTCGGATAAACAGAATATCAAACGGAGTTCAAACGGAATAAAATCTTCGGAAACGTGATTTTCTCACCGAACGTGATCCATGAGACTTGGACCCTACTGCAAGGGATCAAAGAGGTGGTCACGAGGGTGGGGGGCGCCCCTCGGTGCTCCACCGACGTACTCCTTCCTCCTATATATA
>NC_053027.1:554797813-554812889 GCF_003073215.2 Triticum urartu | reverse complement strand
ACCTTTATAGTCACCCAGTTACGTTGTGACGTTTGGTATACCCAAAGCACTCCTACGGTATCCGGGAGTTACACGATCTCATGGTCTAAGGAAAAGATACTTTGACATTGGCAAACTCTAGCAAACGAACTAACCGATCTTTATGCTATGTTTAGGATTGGGTCTTGTCCATCACATCATTCTCCTAATGATGTGATCTCGTTATCAATGACATCCAATGTCCATAGTCAGGAAACCATGACTATCTGTTGATCAACGAGCTAGTCAACTAGAGGCTTACTAGGGACATGTTGGTGTCTGTTATTCACACATGTATTACGATTTCCGGATAACACAATTATAGCATGAATAAGGACAATTATCATGAACAAGGAAATATAATAATAATGCTTTTATTATTGCCTCTAGGGCATATTTCCAACAAGATGAGTCTCGGTCATGTCTACATAGTTCTCGAACCCGTAGGGTCCGCACGCTTAATGTTCGATGACGATCGATATTATGAGTTTATGTGTTTTGATGTACCGAAGGTATTTCGGAGTCCCGGATGAGATCACGGACATGACGAGGAGTCTCAAAATGGTCGAGACATAAAGATTGATATATTGGATGACTATATTCAGACACCGGAATGGTTTCCGAGGTGCCTCGAGTATTTACCGGAGTATCGGGGAGTTACCGGAACCCCCGGGTGATTATTGGGCCTCATGGGCCTAGTAGTGGAAGAGAGGAGGAAGGCCAAGAGGTGGCGCACGCCCCCTAGCCCAAACCGAATTGGACTAGGGGGGCGGCCCCCCTTTCCTTCTCTCCTCCCTCTCCTTCCCCCTTCTCCTAGTTGGAATAGGAAAAGGGGGGGCGGAGAATCCTACTTGGAGTAGGATTGCCCCCCTTGGCGCGCCTCCTCCCCTTGGCCGGTCTCCTGCTCCCTCCCCCCTTTATATACGTGGGTGGGGGCACCCCAAAGGCACACCAAAGTTTCTCTTAGCCGTGTGCAGTGCCCCCCTCCACAGAAACACACCTCGGTCATATCGTTGCAGTGCTAAGGCGAAGCCCTGCGCCGGTAACTTCATCATCACCGTCACCACGCTGTCGTGCTGACGAAACTCTCCCTCGGCCTCAGCTGGATCAAGAGTACGAGGTATGTCATCGAGCTGTACGTGTGCAGATCGCGGAGGTGTCGTGCGTTCGGTGCTTGATCGATTGGATCACGAAGACGTTCGACTACATCAACCGCGTTACTTAACGTTTCCGCTTTCGGTCTACAAGGGTACGTGGACACATTCTCACCGCTCGTTGATATGCTTCTCCTAGATAGATCTTGCGTGATCGTAGGATTTTTTTTGAAATACTACGTTCCCCAACACATACGGATCTGAATGTGACAGACCCGTTGACTAAATCTCTCTCACAAGCAAAACGTGATCACACCTTAGTACTCTTTGGGAATTAATCACATGGCGATGTGAACTAGATTATTGACTCTAGTAAACCCTTTGGGTGTTGGTCACATGGCGATGTGAACTATTGGTGTTAAATCATGTGACAATGTGAACTAGATTATTGACTCTAGTGCAAGTGGGAGACTGAAGGAAATATGCCCTAGAGGCAATAATAATGTTGTTATTTATATTTCCTTATATAATGATAAATATTTATTATTCATGCTAGAATTTTATTATCTGGAAACTTGATACATGTGTGGATACATAGACAAAACACTGTGTCCCTAGTAAGCCTCTACTAGACTAGCTCATTAATCAAAGATGGTTAACTTTCCTAACCATAGACATGTGTTGTCATTTGATGAACGTGATCACATCATTAGGAGAATGATGTGATGGACAAGACCCATCCGTTAGCTTAGCATGTTGATCATTCAGTTTTATTGCTATTGCTTTCTTCATGTCAAATACATATTCCTTCGACAATGAGATTATGCAACTCCGGGATACCAGAGGAATACCTTATGTGATATCAAACATCACAATGTAACTGGGTGATTATAATCATGCTCTACAGGTATCTCCGAAGGTGTTTGTTGGGTTGGCATAGATCGAGATTAGGATTTGTCACTCTGAATATCAGAGAGGTATCTCTGGGCCCTCTCGGTAATGCACATCATAAGCCTTGCAAGCAAAGTGACTAATGAGTTAGTTGCAAGATGATGTATTACGAAACGAGTAAAGAGACTTGCCAGTAACGAGATTGAACTAGGTATGTGGATACCGACGATAGAATCTCGGGCAAGTAACATACCGATGACAAAGGGAATAACGTATGTTACGGTTCGACCGATAAATACCTTCCTAGAATATGTAGGAGCCAATATGAGCATCCAGGTTCCGCTATTGTTTATTAACCGGAGAGGTGTCTCGGTCATGTCTACATAGTTCTCAAACCCATAGGGTCTGCACGCTTAACGTTTGATGACGATTTTGTATTATATGAGTTATGTGATTTGGTGACCGAATGTTGTTCGGAGTCCCAGATGAGATTACGGACGTGACGATGAGTCTCTAAATGGCCGAGAGGTAAAGATTGATATATAGAACGATGGTATTTGGACACCGGAAGTGTTCCGGGGGTACCGGGTACATATCGGGTCACCAGAAGGGGTTCTAGGCATCCCCCGGCAACTACATGGGCCTAATGGGCCAAGAAGGGGACAGACCAGCCCCTAGGGGGCTGGTGCGCCCCATGTAGGCCGAAATAAAGGGGAACGGAAGAGGGGAAGAGAGAAAGGAAGGGGAGGGATTCGGCCTCCACCTTCCTTCCTCCCTCCTCCTTCCTCCCCCTCCGGGAATTATGGTAGGTGATACGTCTCCATCGTATCTATAATTTTTGATTGTTCCATGCCAATATTCTACAACTTTCATATACTTTTGGCAACTTTTTATACTACTTTTTGGACTAACATATTGATCCAGTGCCCAGTGCCAGTTCCTGTTTGTTGCATGTTTTTTGTTTCGCAGAAAATCCATATCAAACACAGTCCAAATGGGATAAAAACGGATGGAGAATATTTTTGGAATATTTGTGAAATATGGGAAGAAGAATCAATGCGAGACGGTGCCCGAGGGGGCCACGAGGCAGGGGGGCGCACCCCTAACCCTCGTGGGCCCCCTTAAGGCAGTTGATGCTCTTCTTTGGCTGCAAGAAAGCTAATTTTCGGAGAAAAATCTAGGCGAAGGTTTCAATCCAATCGGAGTTACGGATCTCCGGATATATAAGAAACAGTGAAAGGGCAGAATCCCAGAACGCAAAAACAGAGGGAGACAGAGAGACAGATCCAATCTCGGAGGGGCTCTCCATGCCATGGAGACCAAGGACCAGAGGGGAATGTTGGGGAACGTTGCAGAAAACAAAAAATTTCCTACTCGTTTCACCAAGATCCATCTAGGAGTTCATCTAGCAACGAGTGATTAGATGCATCTACGTACCTTGTAGATCGCGAGCGGAAGCGTTCAAAGAACGGGGATGATGTAGTCGAACACGACGTGATTCAAATCACCGATGATCAAGCACCGAACGGACGGTGCCTCCGCGTTCAACACACGTACGGAACGGATGACGTCTCCTCCTTTCTTGATCCAGCAAGGGGGGAAGAGAGGTTGATGCAGATCCAGCAGCACGACGGCGTGGTGGTGGATGCAGGGCGTCACAGTAGCAGGGCTTCGCCTATACTACGAGAGAGAGACGTAACGGGGAGAGAGGAAGCACCAAAGGCTGAGGTATGAAATCCCTCCTCTCCCCCACTATATATAGGAGTGTTGGGGAACGTTGCAGAAAACAAAAAATTTCCTACTCGTTTCACCAAGATCCATCTAGGAGTTCATCTAGCAACGAGTGATTAGATGCATCTACGTACCTTGTAGATCACGAGCGGAAGCGTTCAAAGAACGGGGATGATGTAGTCGAACACGACGTGATTCAAATCACCGATGATCAAGCACCGAACGGACGGTGCCTCCGCGTTCAACACACGTACGGAACGGATGACGTCTCCTCCTTTCTTGATCCAACAAGGGGGGAAGAGAGGTTGATGAAGATCCAGCAGCACGACGGCGTGGTGGTGGATGCAGGGCATCACAGTAGCAGGGCTTCGCCTATACTACGAGAGAGAGACGTAACGGGGAGAGAGGAAGCACCAAAGGCTGAGATATGAAATCCCTCCTCTCCCCCACTATATATAGGAGGGCCAAGGGGGGGTGGTGCGCAGCCTAGGAGATCCAATCTCCTAGGTGCGGCGGCCAGGGGAGGGTTTCCCTCCCCCCCAAGGCACCTCGGGGTGCCTTCCACCACTTGGACTCCTCCGTGGTGGAAACCCTAGGCGCATGGGCCTAGTAGGGCTGGTGCCCTTGGCCCATGAAGGCCAAGGCGCACCCCCTATAGCCCATGTGGCCCCCCGGGACAGGTGGCCCCACCCGGTGGGCCCCCGGGACCCCTCCGGTGGTCCCGGTACAATACCGATAACCCCGAAACTTGTCCCGATGGCCGAAACAGCACTTCCTATATATAATTCTTTACCTCCGGACCATTCCGGAACTCCTCGTGACATCCGGGATCTCATCCGGGACTCCGAACAACATTCGGGTTACTGCATATTCATATCTTCATAACCCTAGCGTCACCGAACCTTAAGTGTGTAGACCCTACGGGTTCGGGAGACAAGCAGACATGACCGAGACGACTCTCCGGTCAATAACCAACAGCGGGATCTGGATACCCATGATGGCTCCCACATGCTCCACGATGATCTCATCGGATGAACCACGATGTCGAGGATTAATCAACCCCGTATACAATTCCCTTTGTCAATCGGTATGTTACTTGCCCGAGACTCGATCGTCGGTATCCCAATACCTTGTTCAATCTCGTTACCGGCAAGTCACTTTACTCGTACCGTAATGCATGATCCCGTGATCAACCACTTGGTCACCTTGAGCTCATAATGATGATGCATTACCGAGTGGGCCCAGTGATACCTCTCCGTTATCCAGAGTGACAAATCCCAGTCTCGATCCGTGTCAACCCAACAGACACTTTCGGAGATACCTGTAATGCACCTTTATAGTCACCCAGTTACGTTGTGACGTTTGATACACCCAAAGCACTCCTACGGTATCCGGGAGTTACACGATCTCATGGTCAAAGGAAAAGATACTTGACATTGGAAAAGCTCTAGCAAACGAACTACACGATCTTTGTACTATGCTTAGGATTGGGTCTTGTCCATCACATCATTCTCCTAATGATGTGATCCCGTTATCAATGACATCCAATGTCCATAGCCAGGAAATCATGACTATCTGTTGATCAACGAGCTAGTCAACTAGAGGCTTACTAGGGACATATTATGGTCTATGTATTCACACGTGTATTACGATTTCCGGATAATACAGTTATAGCATGAATAAAGACAATTATCATGAACAAAGAAATATAATAATAATGCTTTTATTATTGCCTCTAGGGCATATTTCCAACAGTCTCCCACTTGCACTAGAGTCAATAATCTAGTTACATTGTGATGAATCGAACACCCATGGAATTCTGGTGCTGATCATGTTTTGCCCTAGGGAGAGGTTTAGTCAACGGATCTGCTATATTCAGGTTCGTATGTACTTTACAAATCTCTATGTCTCCATCTTGAACATTTTCACGAATGGAGTTGAAGCGACGCTTGATGTGCCTTGTCTTCTTGTGAAACCTGGGCTCCTTGGCAAGTGCAATAGCTCCAGTGTTGTCACAAAAGAGTTTGATTGGCCCCGACGCATTGGGTATGACTCCTAGGTCGGTGATGAACTCCTTCACCCATATAGCTTCATGTGCTGCCTCCGAGGCTGCCATGTACTCCGCTTCACATGTAGATCCCGCCACGACGCTCTGTTTGCAGCTGCACCAGCTCACTGCTCCACCATTCAACATATACACGTATCCGGTTTGTGACTTAGAGTCATCCAGATCTGTGTCGAAGCTAGCGTCGACGTAACCCTTTACGACGAGCTCTTCGTCACCTCCATAAACGAGAAACATTTCCCTAGTCCTTTTCAGGTACTTCAGGATATTCTTGACCGCTGTCCAGTGTTCCTTGCCGGGATTACTTTGGTACCTTCCTACCAAACTTACGGCAAGGTTTACATCAGGTCTGGCACACAGCATGGCATACATAATAGAACCTATGGCTGAGGCATAGGGGATGACACTCATCTCTTCTATCTCTTCTGCCGTGGTCGGACATTGAGCTGAGCTCAATTTCATACCTTGCAAAACAGGCAAGAACCCTTTCTTGGACTGATCCATTTTGAACTTCTTCAAAATCTTATCAAGGTATGTGCTTTGTGAAAGACCTATGAGGCGTCTTGATCTATCTCTGTAGATCTTGATGCCTAATATATAAGCAGCTTCTCCAAGGTCCTTCATTTAAAAACTTTTATTCAAGTAGGCCTTGATGCTGTCCAAGAGTTCTATATCATTTCCCATCAAAAGTATGTCATCTACATATAGTATGAGAAATGCTACAGAGCTCCTACTCACTTTCTTGTAAACGCAGGCTTCTCCATAAGTCTGCGTAAACCCAAACGCTTTGATCATCTCATCAAAGCGAATGTTCCAACTCCGAGATGCTTGCACTAGCCCATAAATCGAGCGTTGGAGCTTGCACACCTTGTCAGCATTCTTAGGATCGACAAACCCTTCTGGCTGCATCATATACAATTCTTCCTTAAGGAAACCATTAAGGAATGCCGTTTTGACGTCCATTTGCCATATCTCATAATCGTAGAATGCGGCAACTGCTAACATGATTCGGACGGACTTCAGCTTCGCTACCGGTGAGAAAGTCTCATCGTAGTCAACCCCTTGAACTTGTCGATAACCCTTAGCGACAAGTCGAGCTTTATAGATGGTCACATTACCATCCGCGTCTGTCTTCTTCTTAAAGATCCATTTATTTTCTATGGCTCGCCGTTCAACGGGCAAGTCAGTCAAAGTCCATACTTCGTTTTCATACATGGATCCTATCTCGGATTTCATGGCTTCTAGCCATTTGTCGGATTCCGGGCCCGCCATCGCTTCTTCATAGTTCGAAGGTTCACTGTTGTCTAACAACATGATTTCCAAGACAGGGTTGCCGTACCACTCTGGTGCGGAACGTGTCCTTGTGGACCTTCGAATTTCAGTAGGAGCTTGATCAGAAGTATCTTGATCATCATCATTAACTTCCTCTCTAGTCAGTGCAGGTGCCTCAGGAACATTTTCTTGAGTTGCGCCATTTACCGGTTCAAGAGGCAATACTTCATCAAGTTCTACTTTCCTCCCACTTACTTCTTTCGAGAGAAACTCTTTCTCTAGAAAGGATCCATTCCTGGCAACAAAGATCTTGCCTTCGGATCTGAGGTAGAAGGTATACCCATAAGTTTCTTTAGGGTATCCTATGAAGATGCATTTTTCCGACTTGGGTTCGAGCTTTTCAGGTTGAAGTTTCTTGACATAAGCATTGCATCCCCAAACTTTTAGAAACGACAGCTTAGGTTTCTTCCCAAACCATAATTCATACGGTGTCGTCTCAACGGATTTTGACGGAGCCCTATTTAAAGTGAATGCGGCAGTCTCTAAAGCATAGCCCCAAAAAGATAACGGTAAATCGGCAAGAGACATCATAGATCGCACCATATCTAATAAAGTGCGATTACGACGTTCGGACACACCATTACGCTGAGGTGTTCCAGGCGGCGTTAGTTGTGAAACTATTCCACATTTTCTTATGTGTGTGCCAAATTCGTGACTCAAGTATTCTCCTCCACGATCTGATCGTAGAAACTTGATCTTCCTGTCACGTTGATTCTCAACTTCACTCTGAAATTCCTTGAACTTTTCAAAGGTTTCAGACTTGTGTTTCATTAAGTAGACATACCCATATCTACTTAAGTCATCAGTGAGGGTGAGAACATAACGATAGCCACCGCGAGCCTCAACACTCATTGGACCGCACACATCAGTATGTATGATTTCCAATAAGTTGGTTGCTCGCTCCATTGTTCCTGAGAACGGAGTCTTGGTCATTTTTCCCATGAGGCATGGTTCGCACGTGTCAAATGATTCATAATCAAGAGATTCTAAAAGTCCATCTGCATGGAGCTTCTTCATGCGTTTGACACCTATGTGACCAAGGCGGCAGTGCCACAAGTATGTGGGACTATCATTATCAACCTTACATCTTTTGGTACTCACATTATGAACATGTGTAGCATTACGTTCGAGATTCATAAAGAATAAACCATTCACCATAGGAGCATGACCATAAAACATATCTCTCATATAAATGGAACAACCATTATTCTCAGATTTAAATGAGTAGCCATCTCGAATTAAACGAGATCCCGATACAATGTTCATGCTCAAAGCTGGCACTAAATAACAATTATTAAGGTTTAAAACTAATCCCGAAGGTAGATATAGAGGTAGCGTGCCGACGGCGATCACATTGACCTTGGAACCATTCCCGACGCGCATCGTCACCTCGTCCTTTGCCAGTTTCCGCTTATTCCGCAGCCCCTGCTTTGAGTTACAAATGTGAGCAACTGCACCGGTATCAAATACCCAGGAGCTACTACGGACACTAGTAAGGTACACATCAATTACATGTATATCACATATACCTTTTGTTTTGCCGGCCTTCTTGTCTGCTAAGTATTTAGGGCAGTTCCGCTTCCAGTGACCGTTCCCCTTGCAATAAAAGCACTCAGTCTCGGGCTTGGGTCCATTCTTTGGCTTCTTCTCGGCAGCTTGCTTGCCGGGCGCGGCAACTTCCTTGCCGTCCTTCTTGGAGTTCTTTTTACCCTTGCCTTTCTTGAACTTAGTGGTTTTATTGACCATCAACACTTGATGTTCCTTCTTGACTTCTACCTCCGCTGATTTCAGCATTGAAAACAACTCAGGAATGGTCTTCTGCATCCCCTGCATGTTGAAGTTCATCACGAAGCTCTTGTAGCTTGGTGGAAGCGACTGGAGGATTCTGTCAATGACCGCATCATCCGGGAGGTTAACTCCCAGCTGAGACAAGCGGTTGTGTAACCCAGACATAGTGAGTATATGCTCACTGACAGAACTATTTTCCTCCATCTTACAGCTGAAGAACTTATCGGAGACTTCATATCTCTCGATCCGGGCATGAGCTTGAAAAACCATTTTCAGCTCTTCGAACATCTCATATGCTCCATGTCTCTCAAAACGCTTTTGGAGCCCCGGCTCTAAGCTATAAAGCATGCTGCACTGAACGAGGGAGTAGTCATCAACACGTGTCTGCCAAGCGTTCATAACGTCTTGGTTCTGTGGGACGGGTGGATCACCTAGCGGTGCTTGTAGGACATAATCTTTCTTGGCAGCTATGAGGATGATCCTCAGGTTCCGGACCCAGTCCGTATAGTTGCTGCCATCGTCTTTCAGCTTGGTTTTCTCTAGGAACGCGTTGAAGTTGAGGACTACGTTGGCCATTTGATCTACAAGACATAGTGTAAAATATTTTAGACTAAGTTCATGATAATTAAGTTCATCTAATCAAATTATTAATGAACTCCCACTTAGATTAGACATCCCTCTAGTCATCTAAGTATTACATGATCCGAGTTAACTAGACCGTGTCCGATCATCACGTGAGACGGACTAGTCAACATCGGTGAACATCTTCATGTTGATCGTATCTTCTATACGACTCATGCTCGACCTTTCGGTCTTCTGTGTTCCGAGGCCATGTCTGTACATGCTAGGCTCGTCAAGTCAACCTAAGTGTTTGCATGTGTAAATCTATCTTACACCCGTTGTATGTGAACGTCTGACTAAAACACCCGATCATCACGTGGTGTTTTGAAACAGCGAACTATCGCAACGGTGCACAGTTAGGGGGAACACTTCTTGAAATTATTATGAGGGATCATCTTATTTACTACCGTCGTTCTAAGTAAACAAGATGCAAAACATGATAAACATCACATGCAATCAAATAATAAACGTGACATGATATGGCCAATATCACATAGCTCCTTTGATCTCCATCTTGGGGCTCCATGATCATCTTGTCACCGGCTTGACACCATGATCTCCATCATCATGATCTCCATCATCGTGTCTCCATGAAGTTGCTCGCCAACTATTACTTCTACTACTATGGCTAACGCGTTTAGCAATAAAGTAAAGTAATTTACATGACGTTTCTCAATGACACGCAGGTCATATAAAAGAATACAGACAACTCCTATGGCTCCTGCCGGTTGTCATACTCATCGACATGCAAGTCGTGATTCCTATTACAATAGCATGAACATCTCATACATCACATATAGATCATTCATCATTCATCACAACTTTGGCCATATCATATCACAAACCACTTGCTGCAAAAACAAGTTAGACGTCCTCTAATTGTTGTTGCAAGTTTTACGTGGCTGAATTAGGGTTCTAGCAAGAACGTCTTCTTACCTACGTTTAAGCCACAACGTGATTTGTCAACTTCTATTTACCCTTCATAAGGACCCTGTTCATCGAATCCGCTCCAACTAAAGTGGGAGAGACAGACACCCGCCAGCCACCTTATGCAACTAGTGCATGTTAGTCGGTGGAACCGGTCTCACGTAAGCGTACGTGTAAGGTTGGTCCGGGCCGCTTCATCCCACAATGCCGTTGAAGCAAGAAAAGACTAGTAGCGGCAAGAAAGTTGACAAATCTACGCCCACAACAAATTGTGTTCTACTCGCGCAAGAAGAACTACGCATAGACCTAGCTCTGATACCACTGTTGGGGAACGTTGCAGAAAACAAAAATTTTCTTACTCATTTCACCAAGATCCATCTAGGAGTTCATCTAGCAACGAGCCATCGGATGCATCTACATACCTTTGTAGATGGCATGCGGAAGCGTTCAAAGAACGGTGATGATGTAGTCGTACACGACGTGATCCAAATCACCGATGACCAAGCGCCGAACGGACGGCACCACCGCGTTCAACACACATACGGGACGGGAGACGTCTCCTCCTTCTTGATCCAGCAAGGGAAGAGGAGAGGTTGATGAAGATCCAGCAGCACGACGGCGTGGTGGTGGATGCAGGGCGTCACAGTAGCAGGGCTTCGCCTATACTGCGAGAGAGAGACGTAACGGGGAGAGAGGGAGGCGCCAGGGGCTGGGGTATGAAGTCCCTCCTCTCCCCCACTATATATAGGGGTGCCAGGGGGGGCGCCGGCCCTAGTAGATGGCATCTACTAGGGGGGGCGGCGGCCTAGGGTGGGGGGCTTGCCCCCCAAGCAAGGGGGCGCCCCCTTTTAGGGTTTCCCCCAACCCTAGCCGCATGGGCCCTTGGGGGGGTGGCGCCCCAGCCCACTATGGGCTGGGTTCCCTCCCACTTCAGCCCATGGGGCCCCCCGGGATAGGTGGCCCCACCCGGTGGACCCCCGGGACCCTTCCGGTGCTCCCGGTACAATACCGGTGACCCCGAAACTTGTCCCGATGGCCGAAACAGCACTTCCTATATATAATTCTTTACCTCCGGACCATTCCGGAACTCCTCGTGACGTCCGGGATCTCATCCGGGACTCCGAACAATATTCGGGTTACTGCATATACCTATCTTCACAACCCTAGCGTCACCGAACCTTAAGTGTGTAGACCCTACGGGTTCGGGAGACAAGCAGACATGACCGAGACGACTCTCCGGTCAATAACCAACAGCGGGATCTGGATACCCATGTTGGCTCCCACATGCTCCACGATGATCTCATCGGATGAACCACGATGTCGAGGATTCAATCAACCCCGTATGCAATTCCCTTTGTCAATCGGTATGTTACTTGCCCGAGATTCGATCGTCGATATCCCAATACCTCGTTCAATCTCGTTACTGGCAATTCACTTTACTCGTACCGTAATGCATGATCCCGTGACCAGACACTTGGTCACTTTGAGCTCATTATGATGATGCATTACCGAGTGGGCCCGGTGATACCTCTTCGTCATACGGAGTGACAAATCCCAGTCTTGATCCGTGTCAACCCAACAGACACTTTCGGAGATACCCGTAGTCTACCTTTATAGTCACCCAGTTACGTTGTGACGTTTGGTATACCCAAAGCACTCCTACGGTATCCGGGAGTTACACGATCTCATGGTCTAAGGAAAAGATACTTTGACATTGGCAAACTCTAGCAAACGAACTAACCGATCTTTATGCTATGTTTAGGATTGGGTCTTGTCCATCACATCATTCTCCTAATGATGTGATCTCGTTATCAATGACATCCAATGTCCATAGTCAGGAAACCATGACTATCTGTTGATCAACGAGCTAGTCAACTAGAGGCTTACTAGGGACATGTTGGTGTCTGTTATTCACACATGTATAACGATTTCCGGATAACACAATTATAGCATGAATAAGGACAATTATCATGAACAAGGAAATATAATAATAATGCTTTTATTATTGCCTCTAGGGCATATTTCCAACAGTCTCCCACTTGCACTAGAGTCAATAATCTAGTTACATTGTGATGAATCGAACACCCATGGAATTCTGGTGTTGATCATGTTTTGCCCTAGGGAGGGGTTTAGTCAACGGATCTGCTACATTCAGGTCCGTATGTACTTTACAAATCTCTATGTCTCCATCTTGAACATTTTCACGGATGGAGTTGAAGCGACGCTTGATGTGCCTTGTCTTCTTGTGAAACCTGGGCTCCTTGGCAAGTGCAATAGCTCCAGTGTTGTCACAAAAGAGTTTGATTGGCCCCGACGCATTGGGTATGACTCCTAGGTCGGTGATGAACTCCTTCACCCATATTGCTTCATGTCTTGCCTCCGAGGCTGCCATGTACTCCGCTTCACATGTAGATCCCGCCACGACGCTCTGCTTGCAACTGCACCAGCTTACTGCCCCACCATTCAAAATATACACGTATCCGGTTTGTGACTTAGAGTCATCCAGATCTGTGTCGAAGCTAGCGTCGACGTAACCCTTTACGACGAGCTCTTCGTCACCTCCATAAACGAGAAACATTTCCTTAGTCCTTTTCAGGTACTTCAGGATATTCTTGACCGCTGTCCAGTGTTCCTTGCCGGGATTACTTTGGTACCTTCCTACCAAACTTACGGCAAGGTTTACATCAGGTCTGGTACACAACATGGCATACATAATAGAACCTATGGCTGGTGCATAGGGGATGACGCTCATCTCTTCTATATCTTCTGCCGTGGTCGGACATTGAGCTGAGCTCAATTTCACACCTTGTAATACAGGCAAGAACCCCTTCTTAGACTGATCCATATTGAACTTCTTCAATATCTTATCAAGGTATGTGCTTTGTGAAAGACCTATGAGGCGTCTTGATCTATCTCTATAGATTTTGATGCCTAATATATAAGCAGCTTCTCCAAGGTCCTTCATTGAAAAACTCTTATTCAAGTAGGCCTTGATGCTGTCCAAGAGTTCTATATCATTTCCCATCAAAAGTATGTCGTCTACATATAATATGAGAAATGCTACAGAGCTCCCACTCACTTTCTTGTAAACGTAGGCTTCTCCATAAGTCTGCGTAAACCCAAACGCTTTGATCATCTCATCAAAGCGAATGTTCCAACTCCGAGATGCTTGCACCAGCCCATAAATCGAGCGTTGGAGCTTGCACACCTTGTCAGCATTCTTAGGATCGACAAAACCTTCCGGCTGCATCATATACAATTCTTCCTTAAGGAAACCATTAAGGAATGCCGTTTTGACGTCCATTTGCCATATCTCATAATCGTAGAATGCGGCAATTGCTAACATGATTCGGACGGACTTCAGCTTTGCTACCGGTGAGAAAGTCTCATCGTAGTCAACCCCTTGAACTTGTCGATAACCCTTAGCGACAAGTCGAGCTTTATAGATGGTCACATTACCATCCGCGTCTGTCTTCTTCTTAAAGATCCATTTATTTTCTATGGCTCGCCGTTCAACGGGCAAGTCAGTCAAAGTCCATACTTCATTTTCATACATGGATCCTATCTCGGATTTCATGGCTTCTAGCCATTTGTCGGAATCCGGGCCCGCCATCGCTTCTTCATAGTTCGAAGGTTCACCGTTGTCTAACAACATGATTTCCAAGACATGGTTGCCGTACCACTCTGGTGCGGAACGTGTCCTTGTGGACCTTCGAATTTCAGTAGGAGCTTGATCAGAAGTATCTTGATCATTATCATTAACTTCCTCTCTAGTCGGTGCAGGCACCTCAGGAACATTTTCTTGAGTTGCGCTATTTTCCGGTTCAAGAGGTAATACTTCATCAAGCTCTACTTTCCTCCCACTTACTTCCTTCGAGAGAAACTCTTTCTCTAGAAAGGACCCATTCTTGGCAACAAAGATCTTGCCTTCGTATCTGAGGTAGAAGGTGTACCCAATAGTTTCTTTTGGGTATCCTATGAAGACGCATTTTTCCGACTTGGGTTCGAGCTTCTCAGGTTGAAGTTTCTTCACATAAGCATCGCATCCCCAAACTTTTAGAAATGACAGCTTAGGTTTCTTCCCAAACCATAATTCATACAGTGTCGTCTCAACGGATTTCGACGGAGCCCTATTTAAAGTGAATGCGGCAGTCTCTAAAGCATAGCCCCAAAAAGATAGCGGTAAATCGGTAAGAGACATCATAGATCGCACCATATCTAATAGAGTGCAATTACGACGTTCGGACACACCGTTACGCTGAGGTGTTCCAGGCGGCGTGAGTTGTGAAACTATTCCACATTTTCTTAAGTGTGTGCCAAATTCGTGACTCAAGTATTCTCCTCCACGATCTGATCGTAGAAACTTGATTTTCCTGTCACGTTGATTCTCAACCTCACTCTGAAATTCCTTGAACTTTTCAAAGGTTTCAGACTTGTGTTTCATTAAGTAGACATACCCATATCTACTCAAGTCATCAGTGAGGGTGAGAACATAACGATAGCCACCGCGAGCCTCAACACTCATTGGACCGCACACATCAGTATGTATGATTTCCAATAAGTTGGTTGCTCGCTCCATTGTTCCTGAGAACGGAGTCTTGGTCATTTT